>NC_139020.1:186906225-187179581 GCF_964662115.1 Mustela nivalis | reverse complement strand
TTTAGTATTTTATTCTCTCCTTCATATATTCTTACCTGGATAAAACGACAAGGTGGAAAAACTCACTATAAAAAAAAAAAAAAAAAGAACAAGAGGCAGTACTGAAGGCTAAGGACCTAATCAATAAGGACATTGGTAATATGTTAGATCTATAGTTCAGAATGGTGATTCTCAAGTGCTAGCTGGGCTCAAAAAAGAAATGGAAGATATTAGAGAATCCCTTTCTGGAGAAATAAAAGCACTTTCCAGAGAAATAAAAGAATTAAGATCTAACCAAGCTGAAACTAAAAAATCTATGGAGGCTCTTACTGCTAGGATAAATGAGGCAGAAGAGAGAATTAGTGATATAGAAGACTAAATGAGAGAGAATAAAGAAGCTGAGCAAAAGAGAGACAAACAAGTACTGGACCACGAGGGGAGAATTTGAGAGATAAGTGATACCATAAGATGAAAACAATATTAGAATAATTAGGATTCCAGAAGAAGAAGAAAGAGAGAGGGGGGCAGAAGGTATATTGGAGTGAGTTAGATTGGAGTAGAGATTTTCTCTAATATGGCAAAGGGAACCCCCCTCAAAGTCAATAAAAATAGGTCCACACCGCATCATCTAAGAGTAAAACTTACAAGTCTTAGTGACAAAGAGAAAATCCTGAAAGCAGCTTGGGACAAGAGGTCTATAACATACTATGGTAAAAATATTAGATTGGCAGTAGACTTATCCACAGAGACCTGGCAGGACATAAAGAACTGGCATGATATATTCAGAGCACTAAATGACAAACACACAGCCAAAAATACTATATCCAGGTAAGCTGTCTCTGAAAATAGAAGTAGAGATAAAAAGCTTCCAGCAAAAACAAAAACTAAAATAATTTATAAACACCAAACCGGCCCTACAGGAAATGTTGAAAGGGGTCCTCTAAGCAAAGAGAGAGCTTAAAAGTAGAAGACCAGAAAAGAAAAGAGAAACTAAACGGCAACAGTCCCCTTACAGGCAATGCAATGGCACCAAATTCACAATGTTCAATAGTTACTCTAAATGTAAATGCGCTAAATGCCCCAATCAAAAGACATAGAGTATCTGAATGGACAAAAAAAAAACAAAACCCATCAAGATCCTCTCTACAAGGAACTCATTTTAGATCCAAAGACACCTCCTGATTTAAAGTGAGGGGGTGGAAAATAATTTACCATGCTAATGAACATCAAAAGAAAGCTGGCATGGCAATCCTTCTATCAGATAAATTCGATTTTAAGCCAAAGTCTATAAGAAGAGATGAGGAAGGACACTATATCATACTCAAAGGAGCTGTCCAACAAGAAGATCTAACAATTTTAAATATCTATGCCCCTAACATGGGAGCAGCCAACTATAAAACCAATTAATAACAAAATCAAAGAAACACATCAACAATAATACAATAATAGTAGGGGACTTTAACACTCCCCTCACTGAAATGGACAGATCTTCCAAGCTAAACATTAATAACGAAATAAAGGTTTGAAATGACACACTGGACGAGACTGACTTCACAGATACATTCAGAACATTCCATCCCAAAACAACAGAATACACATTCTTCTCTAGTGCACATGGAACATTCTCCAGAATAAATCACATCCTGGGTCACAAAGCAGGTCTCAACCAGTATCAAAAGACCAGGATCATTCCCTGCATATTTTCAGACCACAAGGCTCTGAAGCTAGAACTCAATCACAAGAGGAAAGTTGGAAAGAACTCAAATACATGGAGGCTAAAGAGCATCCTACTACAGAATGAATGGGTCAACACAAAATTAAAGAAGAATTGAAAAAAATTCATGAAAACACAACAGGCCAAAGTCTGTGGGACACTGCAAAGGCGGTCCTGAGAGGAAAATATAGCGATACAAGCCTTTCTCAACAAACAAGAGAGGTCTCAGTACACAACCTAACCCTACACCTGAAGGAGCTGGAGAAAGAACACCAAAGAAAGCCTAACGCTGGCAGGAGAAGAGAAATAATAAAGATCAGAGCAGAAATCAATGAAATAGAAGCCAAAAGAACAGTTCAGCACATCAATGAAACTAGGAGCTGGTTCTTTGAAAGAATTAATAAGATTGATAAACCCCAGGCCAGACTATCAAAAAGAAAAGAGAAATGACCCAAATAAATAAAATCATGAATGAAAGAGGAGAGACCAAAACCAACACCAAAGAAATGCAAACAATTATAAGAACATATTACGAGCAACCATATGCCAGCAAATTGGACAATCTGGAAGCAATGGGTGCATTCCTAGAGACATATAAACTATCCAAACTGAACCATAAGAAACAGGAAACCTTGGGGCACCTGGGTGGCTCAGTGGGTTAAGCCGCTGCCTTCGGCTCAGGTCATGATCTCAGGGTCCTGGGATCGAGTCCCGCATCGAGCTCCCTGCTCAGCAGGGAGCCTGCTTCCCTCTCTCTCTCTCTCTGCCTGCCTCTCTGTCTACTGTGATCTCTCTGTCACATAAATAAATAAAATCTTTAAAAAAAAAAAAAAAGAAAGAAAGAAACAGGAAACCTTAATAGACCCATATCCAGTAAGGAGATTGAAGCAGTCATCAAAAATCTCCCAACAAACAAGAGTCCAGGGACAGACGGCTTCCCAGGGGAATTCTACCAAACATTTAAAGAGACATTAATACCTACACTCCTGAAACTGTTCCAAAAAATAGAAATGGAAGGAAAACTTCCAAAGTCATTTTATGAGGCCAGCATTACCTTGATCCCAAAACCACACAAAGACACCATCAAAAAGGAGAATTACAGATCAATATCCTTGCTGAACACAGATGTGAAAATTCTCACCAAAATACTTGCCAGTAGGATCCAACAGTACATTAAAAGGATTATTCACCACAACCAAGTGGGATTTATTCCAGGCCTGCAAGGTTGGTTCAACATCTGCAGGTCAATCAACATGATACAATACATTAATAAAAGAAAGAACAAGAACAATATGATAATCTCAATAGATGCAGAAAAAGCATTTGACATAGTACAGCATCCTTGCTTGATCAAAACTCTTCAAAGTGTAGAGATAGAGGGATATTGATACCTCAATATCATCAAAGCCATCTATGAAAACCCACAGTGAATATCATTCTCACTGGGGAAAAACTGAGATCTTTTCCCCTAAGGTCAGGAACATGGCAGGGATGTCCATTATCACCGTTGCTATTCAACATAGTACTAGAAGGCCTAGTCTCGGCAATCAGACAACAAAAGAAATTAAAGGCATCTGAATCAGCAAAGAAGAAGTCAAACTCTCACTTTTTGCAAACGATACAATACTTTATGTCGAAAACCCAAAAGACTCCTCTCCAAAACTGATAGAAATAATACAGGAATTCAGTAAAGTGACAGGATATAAAATCCATGCACAGAAATCAGTTGCATTTCTATACACAAATAGTAAGACAGAAGAAAGAGAAATGAAGGAGTCATTGTAAAATAGCACCCAAAACCATAAGATACCTAGGAATAAACCTAACCAAAGAGGTAAAGAATCTGTACTCAGAAAACTATAAAGTACTGATGAAAGAAATTGAGGAAGACACAAAGAAATGAAAAAACATCCATGCTCATGAATTGAGAGAACAAATATTGTTTAAATGTATATGATGCCTACAGCAATCTACATGTTGAATACAATCCCTATCAAAATACCATCAGATTTTTTCTAAGAAGTGGAACAAACAATCCTAAAATGTATATGGAACCAGAATAGCCAGAGGAATGTAGAAAAAGAAAGCCATAGTTGGTGGCATCACAATTCCAGACTTCAAGCTCTATTACAAAGCTGTCATCATCAAGACAGTATGGTACTGGCACAAAAACCGACACATAGATCAATGGAACAGAATAGAAAGCCCAGAAATAGACCCTCAACTCTATGGTTAACTAATCTTTGACAAAGCAGGAAAGAATGTCCAATGGAAAAAAGACAGCCTCTTCAACAAACAGTGTTGGGAAAGTTGGACAGCCACATGCAGAAAAATGAAACTGGACCATTTCCTACACCACACACAAAAACAGACTCAAAATGGATGAAAGACTTCAACGTGAGACAGGACTCCACAAAATCCTTGAGGAGAACACAGGCGGCAAACTCTTCGACTTCAGCCACAGCAACTTCTTCCAAGACACATTGCCAAAGGCAAGGGAAGGAAGGGCAAAAATGAACTATTGGGACGTCATTAAGATCAAAACCTGCACAGCAAAGGAAATAGTCAACAAAACCAAAAGACAACTGAGGGAATGGGAGAAGATATTTGCAAATGACCTATCAGATAAAGGGCTAGTAGCCAAAATCTAGAAAGAACTTATCAAACTCAACACCCAAAGAACACATAATCCAATTAAGAAATGGCCAGAAGACATGAAAAGACATTTCTGCAAAGAAGACATACAGATGGCCAACAGACACATGAAAAAGTGCTCCACATCAATCGGCATCAGGGAAATACAAATCAAAACCACAATGTGATACCACGTCACACCAGTCAGAATGGCTAAAATTAACAAGTCAGTAAATGGCAGATGCTGTCGAGGATGCGGAGAAAGGGGAACCCTCCTACACTGTTGATGGGAATACAGCTGGTGCAACCACTCTGGAAAATAGTATGGAGGTTCCTCAAAAGGTTGAAAATAGAGCTACCCTATGACCCTCAATCATACTACTGGGTATTTACCATAAAGATCCAAATGTAGTGATCTGAAGCGGCACATGCACCTGAATGTTTATAGCAACAATGTACCCAGTAGCCAAACTATGGAAAGAAACAAGATGTCCATCAACAGATGAATGGATAAAGAAGATGTAATACACACAGACACACACACACACACACGCACGCACGCACACACAAAATGGAATACTATGCAACCATCAAAAGAAAATCTTGCCATTTGCAACGACATGGATCAAACTAGAGGGCATTATATTGAATGAAATAAGTCAAAGAAAGACAATTATCATATGATCTCCCTGATATGAGGAATTTGAGAGGCAGAGTGGAGGGCTTGGAGGGTAGGGAAGGAAAAAATGAAACAAGATGGGATTGGGAAGGAGACAAACCATAAGAGACTCTTAATCTCACAAAACAAACTGAGGGTTGCTGCGGGGAGGGGGTTTGGGAGAAGGGGGTGGGATTATGGACATTGGGGAGGGTATGTGCTTTGGTGAGTGCTGTGAAGTGTTTAAACCTGGTGATTCACAAACCTGTACCCCTGGGGATAAAAATATATGTTTATAAAAAATTAAAAATTAAAAAAAAATTTTTTTTAATCCTGATGATTTCAGGATGATATGAGCAAAACTACTAAAATATTAAGTAAGGTCTAAACAATAAAGTAACACTTTAAGCATTGAAAGAGGAGACCTTCACATCTAAATATCAGATAGACAAAAGCATTCACAGAAAGCTCTCCTATTATCCTAGTGTTACTAATGAACTTGAATACTAACAGATTCCATATTTTAGATTGATGTTAGTAATTTTTAAAGGCTTAAAACAAAGATCTTTGAGAAATAGGGGGAAAAAAACGTATAGTGGAGGAAATACGAACTGTCTGCATTTAAATGATACGGACTTACAATCAACTATGAAATATCCTGGATAACTTTTTCCCCTTTCCTCTTACTGAAAATAAAGCAATTCTTGTGTTTTTTTTTAAAAAAAATAGACAAAAATAAAAATAAAGTTGTTGAGATACAGACATGCCCTAAACTCAGTTTGCTGCTTTTGGTGATTTAAAAGTAAGTGCTATCATGGGACACGCGGGTGGCTCAGTCAGTTAAGCCTCCAACTCTGTGTTTCAGCTCAGGTTCTTATCTCAGTGTTGTGAGATCTTCTACCACATCCTCAGGCTCCATGGTGGGAAGTCTGCTTCTCTCCCTCCCCCTCCCTCTGCCCCTCCCCCGTTCACTCTCTCTCTGTCTCAAATAAATCAATAAGTAAATCTCAAAATAAATAAATTTTTTAAAAAAAGAAAAAGAAGTGCTATCAGGGTGCTTGACTGACTCAGCCATAGAGCATGCAAGTCTTGATTTTGGGGTTGTGAGTTTGAGTCCCACATTGGGTATACTTAAAAATAAATGAATAAATAAAAATAAGAGCTATCTGTACTCTTAATTGATCAAGGCCCTTGTCATTCATTTTGTCCCCAGATTATTTATTCTGGTTGGGGTGTTCGGGGGGTTTTTTGTCTGTTTGTTTTGGTTTTGTTTGTCAGAGAGAGAGATAGAGAAAGAGCACAAGCAGGGGAATAATCAGGCAGAGGGAGAAGCAGGTTCCTTGCTGAGCAAAGAGAGGGATAGAGAACTCTACCCTATGACTCTGGGATCATGACCTGAGTTGAAGAAGGACTCTTAACGACTGAGCCAACCAGTCATCCATATTTATTCTGTTCTAAGATGCAGATTACAATTGAGAAATAGAAATAATGATGTACCATGTGTTGCTTTAATAATATGAACTTTAAAGTCGGTAAAATATAATCTACTAGGCTTTCAAATTTAAATAAGAAATCATGACTAACATTCTGGAAATGAAGCAGAGTGGGTGTGGATATTTGGTTTGAGAAGGTGAATGACTTCTATAGGGATAAGCACAGGAGGGTATTGGTTAGAACTTGAGTTTTTAGCTTCAGATTCTTGGTTCAAATTTTAGCCTTTGATTTTAGACAAGTTATTAGATCTCTCTAAGGTTTTTATTTTTTAATTTGTAAAAGGGAGATAATAAAGTACACACTTCAACATGTTAGATAATGAGATCATATAAGTAAAGTCCTAGGCCTGTTGTCAGACTCGGGAAATGTCAGCCACTTGCCTTCCATACAGCCGCCTCCTGTTAGAGAAGTCAACCCACCTCATACGGATCTTCCTCACTCTTGAAATCCACAGGTTCCTTGTAGACCTCGATCCAGGCCAAAAGCTCCTTTCTTCAAAGGTAGTTTAACATCACCACGTGAGTATTTGTTAAATCCTTGAATAATTGCCATAATGGTCTTTGTACAGGTTTAAATCCTAGAATTCTGGCCATGACCTCCTCTTAGAAAGGGTAAATCACTTAAACTCTCAGCTTGTTTGCCTGGAGAAAAGAATAAAAAGTCACTTTCCCAACTGTGATATTAATTAGTAGAAGTAAAGTGTTTTGGAAGTGCAGAATACGATTAATTTTTAAAGGGTAAAATATAAATGTTAAGTGCAAGGAATTTTATCACACTGTAGAAGAAATGTAACTCCTTCAATGCTTTTTTTTTTTTTTTTTTTTTTTTTTGCAGAAAAACATTACATGGTGGTGATAATGCTTAGCTTTCAGAGGCGGAAGTTCATTTTGAGCAGAGCTAAGAAGAGCCGAGGGAGATGAGGGAAGTTTTTGAAACTGGAGGAAAAACAAAAAGCACTAGGAATTTTATAGGACTGCTTTCTCCATGAGATCCCTTTAGCGAAAATGAATTTGTTTCCAGTTTCCAAAGATTTCCACTACTGACTATCTCTAGCTTTAATGCGGGTATAATAGCACTAAAATTTTCTCTTTGCCACGAAAAGGTTCTCCGTTGAGTATTAAATTGCTCATTTCACTTGTGGAAGTGAGGGTCCTTGAGTCACTAAATCAACGTAATGGATTTTACGAGCTGGTTTAGATCAGTAAGGTGTTCTAGAATAACGACTTGCTTAAAGAACTATTTAGCTTTTCAAAATGGAGGTATTAGCCATTTGACCAATAAACTGCACATAGAAATCCCAAACGGGGGAATAGTTGTCATGGCCCACGTTGAATATAGTGTTGTTCATGAGCAAGGAAACTGGTGGGGTTTTTTTTTGTTTGTTTGTTTGTTTTGATGTTTTAAGGGTGCTGATTTTGTTTTTATCCCAGTCTTTAAAAATCCTCTGGCGGAGGTGGGGGGGGGGGTGCGGGTGGTGTCTGGCTGACTCAGTCCTTGGAGCATGTGATTCTTGGTCTTAGGGTTGAAAGTTTAAGCCCCACATTGCAGGTAGAGATTACTTAAAAAGAAAATGTTTAGATAAATAAAATAAAAATCCTCTGTAGGGGTAGAAGAGTAATATTATCTCCCATTGCCTGGAAGAAATTGGGGTGGTTGGACTTGGTGACTTTTTCTAAGTTTGTGACTTAAACTAATGAAAGCCAAAGTTAGAATCACTAACTTCCTGCACCCTCTCCTTGGTGAGGACACACTCCATCCCAGGTAAAAACTCTTCACTTCACTGTTTGCTGTTTGGTCTCCGAGGAGTTCAGCTCCTCCCTATTCTTTTTTCCTTTGTCTGATCTTCCAAAGACAGGAACATTAATATAGTCCTCTCTCAAAATGACCTGCCTGGCACCTGCCATTTTCAGACTTACCATAAAGAACAGGCTGGCGACACCCTAACACTTAGTGGATTCCTTTGAAGGGGACAGCATGCCTCCGGAAAGAGGGCTGATGGTAATGGGAAGAGCCCGGAAATGGGTCCTAGGAGACATGGTTGGAATTAGATGAGAATTGGGAAACAATCTCAAAAAGGCCTGGAAGGGAAAGTATTAAGGGAAGAAGACCAATAGTAATTGGTGTTCTGCGGTGATTGAGAAAAGAACCAGAAATCAAAGGATATAAACTGCAAGAAGGTTGTTAAACGAAAAATTTTCTGTCTCCTGGTTCTGCACAGAAAGGTGGGTAACTTGAAGATGGTGGTGATGTACTTAGAGAATCTGAGTGCAGTGTCATCTGGAGCAAGGGAATGAACTCATGAGTTTGTTGGGTCTCTTTGAGCCATAGGTTTGCAGACAGTGGGAAAAACTCAAGAACTGACAGCCTGGGGGCTCCTGGGTGGCACAGTCCTTAAGTGTCTGCCTTCGGCTCATGTCATGATCCCAGCATCTTGGGATTGAGCCACACATTGGACTCCCTGCTCAGGGGAGAGCCTGCTTCTCCCTCTCCCTCTGCCTGCTGCTCCCCCTGCATGTGCTCTCTCCGTCAAATAAATAAAACCCTTAAAAGAAAAAGAAATGAAATGACAGCCTGATGGACAGGCAGGGACTGAAGGATCTTGGTCAATTACAGCTTCCAACTGATCCTAGATGGGGCTCAAGTCTACATTTCTTTTTTTTTTTCCTTCTTTTTAAGATTTTTTTATTGATTCATTTTATAGAGAGAGTGCATATGAGCAGGTAAGGACAGAAGGTGAGAGAGAGAGAATCTCAAGCGGACGGCACTGAGTGCAGAGCCTGACTCAGGGCTCAATCCCACCACCTTGAGATCCTGACCTGAGCCAAAACCAAGAGTTAGATGCTCAAATGACTTAGTCACCCACACAGCCATCAAGTCTACATTTCTAACAAGCTCCCAGAGGACACTGTTGTTGCTGGTTGGTCAGTGGACCACATTTTAAGTACCAAAGCCCTAGGGATAGGCTGTTAAATAGAAATATTAGAAATATAATATGAGCCACAAATGTAATTTAACACTGTCTTGGAACCATCTTACAAAAAAAGAAACAGAAATTAATTCTAATAGATATTCTTAAACACTATATATCTAAAATATTTTACCATATAATCAATACAAAAAGCATTCATGAGCTATTTTACTTTTTTTCCCCTATATATAAGTCTTTGAAATCTGCTACGTATTTTACATTCCACAGAAGAAGTGCTTTCTATACTGGGCTGTGCAGGTGTGAACAACCTCAACAAAAACTTACAAAGACCTAAATGCTCTCAGCAACCTGAGAAGATTTAGTACCAGAACCCACATGCGTGGGAACCAACAGAGCCTTGGGACATGATGAATTTCCTGCTACAGAGCAGGAGACCTCAAGGTTTAGTTATTCACCAGGATCCCTTGTGGACTGGGTTAAATGCAGATTTTTGGGATTAACCACCCAAGATTACAAAACAAAAACAAAAACAAAAGTCCACCTTATTATTATTTAAGAAATGTGAACTTCTGTTCCACAAAATAGAGAAAGCCAAATAGTGGATGTCTTCTCCATTTTTAAGGCCTTTGTTGTATTTGTTAGAGAAACTGGGTTGTCACTTCTTGATTTGGCTTATTGCTTCCCCATGGTGTTATTTCCCTTGTTCTTCTGTTCCTTATAGTTCTTGAGAACTGGCATTTAGTCCTCTGGAATGGATGAGATTCAGGTCTCAGAGATTCTAATGGGACCAGGAAGTTTCCACACTAGTCCCAAGGCAGAAACCCCTGAAAGCTTTAACAATTACAAAAGCCAAGTCCCCTCCCTCCCCCACAGCCCCAGCACAGTTTCTGGTTTGACAGGTATGGCAGATGGCCTGCACACCAGGAGTTTTAAAAGCTTCTGGTGTGTGTGGGGGGGGGAACTATCAGATTAGACAAACTCGGGTTTGTAAAAAGGCAAGTGAAGGCACTTCAGCCAATAGCACCAGGGTAAGAATTAGGGTCTCCCAAGGAGCTGAAAATATCAGTATCCAACTCTGCCCTCCAGAGAATCTGATGTAATCATCCTGGGTAGGCCTAGGTATCTTTGGGTTTAAAGTTTCTTCTCCTAGTGCTTGAGGTGTGTGGCAAGGACTGAGAAGGCAAGGACTAATGGTGCTTCTCAGATTTTCAAGAGCCTATAAATCCTCTGAAGATTTTGTTAAGATGCAGGTTCTGATTCTGGAGGTCCACATGGAGTCTCAGGTCTTTCATTCGTATGGAACCCCCAACTGATGCTGCTGCTGGATTCACCATCTGAGCAGCAAGTGCATAGATAAACAATATGCCTGTGGAGCCAGAAAGAACTGCCTTTGAATTATCTTTTTTGCAACGTACTAGCTGTGTGACTTTCAGCAAGTTGCTTCACCTCTCTGAGCCTTCCTCCTCACCCACACCTTGTCTGATCAACAAAGTGGGGTCGATAAAGCCTATCTTTACCCTATCCTGTGCCAGCGCTCCATAAATGGGGCCTCATTATTGACTGATGTGAATGGCCCAGGGGATCTAGGTGGATGTTGAGTCTCTTCAGAGAACTTAGGTTCTTTTCCCCTTGGATACCGGATCATTTCTGGGGATATTTGGCCATCAGGCCCATCCTTTGTTAAAAACTGACAAATCAGGGCACTTAAATAAGTATTCTGAGGTCAGCATCCATATTCCCCTGCTTGATGCCAGACTTTCTGCTTGGCAAAGCAGAATTTGAGGTTATCCATGACCTGTCTCCTCACTTCTAGCCCTCATTACCCCTGATCATTTCCCTCCCACTTTGCCTCCCCCAGTGCTCTGGATTAATTGTCTTTATGTCGTCGTAAATCACAGCCAGCACCACGTGTTTCTGTGACTATGTTGAAAAGAAATCACTCTTTTCTCACCATCTGCCTGGCTTGCCCCTACGTCTGAACCTCAGCGGGTTCTCCCTGCCGACTTTCAGCACTCAGAACACACGCCAAGAAGAACTGCATCCATCCTGAGTTTGAGAAAGAAACTCTCTTGTTAACATAACTTATGAACTACAAGTTCAGACCCTCTATTTTTAGCCATATGGAACAATTTGGAAGTCTATAAATCACATGATTCTGTAAACTAAACCAAAAGCACCTCTTTTTTGCATTTTTTAGAAAAGCTTATATTTATTCTGTTTTCCAAAGTTGACAGACAAAAACCAAAAAACAACAACAAAAATACTCAAAAACCAAAAAACCACCTGTTTGTTATGGCTTCCTGACTTCACAAATGTGCTTCCAGGTGCTTTCAGCATTGTTCTGAGTCTTAACAGTACACAGTGGAAACTGATTAACAGCATTAATACTTTTCCAGTTCAACAGCCCTCTCCTATCTGAATTATTTTCAATATTTGTCTGTTTCTTTCTCTGTACTCCATTCAAGCACCTAACTTCCTCTCAATTTCAAGTTCCCCTTATGTCTTTTGAGGGATCAAATAAATTAGAAGACTTTTTATTTGTTTCCCAATAGAGATGTTCTTGTGCTTTTTTTCAGTAAAGTAACTGAAAATGCATTTTCTATTCAAATTAAAGGGGGAAAAAGATATTCTCCATATCAGTATTTTAAAAGCAACTATTCACTGAATCAGTAAGCAATTATTGGGTGTTTGCTGTATTAAAAACACCATGCTGAGTGCTAGGGAGGGCCCCTACAGAGATGAAAATAATGAAAACATAAAGTCTCTGTCTTGAAGGACCTGAAAAATCTAGAAAGGGAGAGAAATTCACCTCTATGAGAATCTATCATATGAGTACAATGTGAAAGATGTTTTTCAAAGCCTTACCAGTTCCTTGTACCCTGGGCTCACAATGTAAATATTATCCATTGTCATATCATTTTAATTAGTAACCTACTGTCTGTCTCCTTGGCAAGGGCTATAAAGACTCTGGGTCTAAGCAAGGGGCTTGATGAATGAATGAAAGAGAAGAGGAGGGATACAGAGAGACAGAGACAGAATCGGGGAGCACTAACTTGGGAGTGACCTCAAGAGTCAGAAATGGTGCCTGTGTCACTGATATTCAAAGCCTGTAGAGGGAGGTGACATATAAGTCAGATCTTCAAGCCTGGTAAGAATAACTTTGGGTAAAAATGAGGCAGAAGAATGGATCTTAAAAAAAAAAAGAAGAAGAAGAAGAATGGATCTAGAGCGTGTGATGCTAAGTAGAATAAATCAGCCAGACAAAGACAAATACCATATTATTTCACTCATATGTGACATTTAAGAAACAAAACAAATGAACAAAGAAAAGAAGAGACAAATTTAAAACAACAACAACAACAAAACGGAATCTTAACTACAGAGAACAAATTGCTGGCTCCAGGGGCGGGGGTGAGATAAGGAGGGCTGGGGGTAAAGAATTCACTTACTGTGATGAGCACTGGAGTAATGATTCAGTAGAATCGCTGAAGCACTATAGTGTTCCCCTGAAATTAATATAAAACTGTATCTTCATTATACTGGAATCCAAATAATGAGGCAGAAGACGTTTAGACTTCAGAAATGCTATGAGGAGAGGGGCTGAGGTAGGAAAGGTAGGGCCAAGCTGAAGACTAGTTCTAGATTTTCCTGGTCCTACTAAGTCCAAGATAGAGACTCTGAGAAATTTTAAGAGGGAGAGTGAGAAGTAGAAACCCTCAGTAGTGGAAGTGCCAATGACATCTGGTAAAAGGCCTAGTGTCAAAGCCATCCCTCTTTTGTACATGAAGCCAACGTGTTTGATTATATGTATTGAGCCCTAGTTATATGCCCATTCCAGTCCACGTTCTGGGGACCCAGCTGTGAGAAATGCAGATAGGTGAGCTTGCTGTCTGTATGAGACTCACACGCCAATGGAGGGGAAGGCAACGAGGACTAAAACAACAGGACCATGCACACATGGGATGTGATCATTTTCCATGAAGGGGATAGTGTGTCGTGATAGGAAGTGACCAGTTGGATAGGGTGGTCAAGGAAAGCCTCTCTGAAGCTGAGTTCAGAGGGATGAAAACAGTTTGGCCACACCAAGAATTGAAAGAAGTAACTCCAGCAGAGGAGTGAGCTCAACTTGAGAAGTTTTTGTGCCCCACCTCCCCCAGGGGTTAATGGCAAGGTCTGGAGACAATTTTGGTGTTGCCATCTAGCGGGGTGGAGGAGAGCTACCAGCATCCGCTGGGTAGAGGCCAGCAATGCTGCTAACCATCCTACAACACACAGGACAGCTCCCACAGCAAGGAATTATCAGGACCTAAATGCCAATAGTGCCTAGGTTAGGAAACCTAAGCTACAAAGATGGGCAACTACAAAGACCCTGAAATGGGAATTCACTGCGTGAAGACAGCGTGGATGAGGGGCATCTGGGTGGCACAGTTGGCTAATCTTCCAGCTCTTGATTTCAGCTCAGGTCGTGATCTCAGGGTCATGGGATCGAGCCCTGAAATCAGGCTCCAGACCTTGGCAGGAAGTCAGCTTGAGAGTTTCTCTCCCTCTCTCAGCCCCTCCCTGAGGTGTTCTCTCTTTCTCAAATAAATAAATAAATCTATCTTAAAAAAAAAAAAAAAAAGACGGTGTGGATAGGACATTCTGAGGCCTGGGAGACTAGAAGGTGTCGAGGGAGATATGTGGGGTTGGGTTAGCTTTGGCAATGAGCACACCTAAGCGGTGATGCTTCAGAGCAATTAACTGGGACCCCACAGCTGCTACAAACCATGACTTTCGGTAAACAAAGTATCTCCTTTAGTAAGTTCAAAATAAACCAGTCATTGTTTTGGGTTGCTTTCTCTGGTTCACTGTTATTCCAATAACAGCAAAAAATGATTTCGGTACAATTTTCTTCTGAGAGTGGTAAAGAAAAAACTTCCAAACAATTGGCCCCTTCATTCTGTGGACCAACAAAATTCCTGAAGCAAAAAGGGACCCAGAAGATGGAATCTTGTTTAACCTTGTTTAATCCAATTCACCAGTCTTCTGTCATACATCTTTATGGCTCTTTCGCCCACCCAAATTGCTAATGTGGAAAGAAAGACACCTTCATTACTGAGAACTCAGACATGATGGATGATGATGTAATGATTGATTTGCCATTGCTGGAAAACTGAGCTGCACATGTTAAAACCTCTGCAGAGAGAAGTGAGATTGAACGGAAACACGGCTATTAATGTGGTTGCAGAAAAACATGAAATAATATAACTTTATAGGCTTTTGATGTATACATGAAGCATATAGCATACTCATATACACTTAGTTATCCCTTATTCTATCATTCATATGTGCTGTTAATACTATCGATCACCTATGATGGGGGAATAAATGTGAATGATGTTGGAAACTAAAAAAACTAAAAAAAAAAAAAGCCATCATTGTTTGCAAAGAATGTATGGTTTAGAGGTAAAATATCACATAGTCAACAGAGTATAACATAATTCAGAATTAAAGAAATACCAGGTAGGAGCCAGAGACATCCTTTGTTTCTGCCTGTCTGGCCTATATTTTTATTCTCGTAATAGCCACTTGATTTTTCTTAGAGCAACAACATCTACCATATTCTGTCCCTGTGGATTGGATCAGTTTGATCCGCAGGGAGGGTGGGCATATGACCCAGACAATCAGCATATTCTATTTCTCTGCTGTGATGGATGGCAGCCACCATGCCAGGATGGACATGTGACCCAAGTTGGTGCAAGGAGTCAGTCCCGTCAAAGTAAAGGCCAGGCTTGAAATAAATCTAGCTTACTGTACGAGACACAGAATTGGAGAGAGGCGAATATTTGCTGGTATTGATTAAGCACCTGATATCAGCTATTACTGAAGTCAGTGTCACCTGAACCAGCATTTTAAAACATTGTTTTTAAAATTTATGTACAATAAGGGTGCCTGGGTGGCTCAGCTGGTTGAGTGTCTGACTCCGGGTTTCGGTTCAAGATCTTGAGGCCATGAGATCGAGCCCCACACCAGGCTCTGCAGTCAGGAATCTGCTTCAAATTCCTTCTCCCACTCTCTCCTATTCTCTCGCTCTCTCTCTCAAATAAATAACTGAAATGTTTTTTAAAAAAAATGAAATAAAATAAAATTTACATACAATATGATTGACTTTACTTTTTGGTGCATAGTTCTGTGAGTTTTAACACATGCACATGAATATGTATAAGTAGCATCGCAATCAGGATACAAACAATTTCATGACCTCAAGCACTCACTCCCTCATGCTGCCCCTTTATAGTCAAACCTCTACGTTCCTCACCCCTGGCAATGACTATCTGTTCTCTATCCTTATAGTTTTATCTTTTCCAGAATGTTACATAAATGGAACCATACAAATGTAAATTTTGAGATGGGCTGCTTATACTTGGGATAATGCCTTTGAAATTCATCCAAGGTGGAGCATGTATTAATAGTTTATACCTTTATGTTGATGAGTTGTATTCTATTGTTTAGATGCCTCACAATTTTGCTCATTCATTCTCCCATTGAAGGCACTTGCGTTGTTTCCATGTTATGGTGATTATGAATGCAGCCTCTGAAAGCATTCATTCATAGCGTTTTGTACAAACATAAGTTGCATTTGACTTGGGTAAATACCTAAAGTGGAATCGCTAAGTACTATGGTAAGCATATGTTAAACTTTATAATATTTTCCATTTTATATCTCCACCAGCAATGGATGAGAGTTCTATATGCCTTGTATCCTATCTAGCACTTGGTATTTTTAGACTTCCTTAAAAAGCTATTCTAATGGGTATGCAGTGATAGCCTGTTAAAACTTAATTTTAATTTTCATAATAGGTTATGATGTTGAACAACTTTTCATGTTTTGTCATCCATTGAGCTTCATTGGTGCAGGGTCTGTTTATATCTTTTACCCGTTTTTGCTTGTTTTCTTTTTGCTGAATTTTGAGAGCTCTTTAAATATTTTAGATACAAGTCATTTGTTGGCTATGTGATTTGCAAATATTTTCTCTGAATCCGTAGTTTGTCTTTTCAGTCTCTTAACAGTATCTTTTTTAGAGCAAAATTATTTACTTTGCTGAAACCATATTTATTGATTCTTTTTTCTTTTACGGATTGTGCTTTTGGTATATCATTGGACACTTTGCCTAACCAAAGATCACAAAGATTTTCTCCTATGACTTCTACATTGTTAAATTGTTTTAAGTTTTAAATTTCGATATATGATCCATTTTGGGTTAATTTTTGGGTAAGATGTTAGGTGTAGACTCAGGATTATTGTTTTGCAATGAACGTCCAGCTGTTCCAATACCATTTGTTGGTATTAGATTAAATTGCCTTTGCACTTTTGTAAAAATCAATTGGCCATATTTGTGTGGGTCTATTTCTGAGTTCTCTTTTCTATTTTATTGTTTTGGGTCTGTACCTCCACCAATACCATATTGACTTAATGTAGCTTTATAGTATGTCTTACAATCATGTAATATGTAAGGTTTCCAAATTTATTCTTCTTTTTCATAACTGCTTGGTTGCCTTTTCTTTTCCACACATTTACAATCAGCTTGTCTGTATCTAGAAAAAGTCCTCCTAGGATTTTGACTAGAAATGCATTAAATCTATAGATTTATTGAAAGTTGACTTTGTAACTGTAATGAATGTCCCAATCCATGGACATGGTGTATTCCTCTTATATTGAGCTTTACTTTGATTTCTTTCAACAGCATTTTGGAGTTTTCAGTATAATGCTCCTACACGTGTTTTGTTAGATTTATACCTAAGTATTTCACTTTTGGGGATATACTATAAAAGAATTTTTTGATTTTCAGTTTCCCATTAATTACTGCCTGTATGTAGACATACAAGTTACTTTTGTAGGCCAAACTTGTATCCTAGAACCTTGCTAAACTCACTAATTAGTATTTAGAATTTGATAGGAATTACTTTGAATCTATAGCTTGTTTTAGATAGCTTGTATAGACATTTTAATAATATTATTAAATATTATATATTAAATACTATCTATTAAATATTATTAATATCTATTAAATATTATCTATTAAATAATACCTATAGCTTGTATAGACATTTTAATAATATTAATTCTTCTGATCTGTGAATATGGGCTATCTTTCCATTTATTTGTATCTTCTTCAATTTCTTTCAACAAAGTCTTGTAGTTTTCAGCGTACAGACCTTTCATCTCCTTGGTTAAATTCATTCCTAAGTACCTTATTGTTTTTTTATGCTATTGTGAGTGAGATTATTTTATTTCTCTTTCAGATATTTCATATTTAGTATATGAAATATACACTTGGCAATTAATTTCTGTATGTTGATTTTGAATTCTGCAACTTTACTGAACTTAGTTCCAATACTTTTTGGGTATAGTGCTTAGAATTTTCTATATATAAGATGTTATCTAAAAACACAATTTCTTTCTTTCATTTCTTTTCTTTTATTTTTATTTTTATTTTATTTTATTTTGCCTTTTATTTTTCTTTTTTCTTTTTTTTTTTTTTAAGATTTTACTTATTTATTTGACAGACAGAGATCACAAGTAGGCAAAGAGACAGGCAGAGAGAGAGGAGGAAGCAGGCTCCCTGCCGAGCAGAGAGCCCGATGTGGGGCTCGATCCCAGGACCCCGAGATTATGACCTGAGCCGAAGGCAGATGCTTAACCCACTGAGCCACCCAGGTGCCCTTGGATGCCTTTTATTTCTTTTTCTTTTTTCTTTTAAATTCCAGTATTTTTAACATACAGTGATATATTAGTTTCAGGTGTACAATATAATGATTCAACAATTCCATACATCGTCCAGTTCTCATCACCGTAAGTGCACTCCTTAATTCCCATCCCCTATTTCACTCCACTCCCTTACTCCCTTCCTCTCTGGTAACCATCAGTTTGTTCTCTATAGTTGAGTCTATTTCTTGGTCTCTCTCTTTTTTTCTTTGCTGATTTGTTTTGTTTCTGAAATGCCACATATGAGTAAATTCATATGGTACATGTCTTTTTTTAATTTCTTTCTCATGATTGCTCTGGCCAGGACTTCCAGATGTCCTATGTTGAATGGGAGGTGAGAATGGGAACACTTGTCTTATTCCTGATCTTAGAAGAAAAGCTTTCAGTCTTTCACTGTTGAATATGATGTTAACTATGGGCTTATCATACATGGCCTTTATCTCGAGGTTTATTCTTTCTATGCCCAATTTGTTGAGTGTTTCCATGTAAAGGGATGTTATATTTTTTTCAATGCTTTTTCTCCATCTATGGAGATGATCATATGATTTTATCTTTCAAGCTATTAATGTGGTTTATCACGCATATTGATTTGTATATATTGCCTATCATCATATTCCAGGGATAAACCTCATTTGATCTTGCAGTATAATAATCCTTTTTATGTATTCATTATTATTTTTTTGAATGTTTATGAATTTACATTCATCAGGGATATTGGCCTGTCCTCTTCTTTTCTTGTGGTGTCCTGATGTGACTTTGGTATCAGGGTAATGTTGGCTTTGTAAAATAAGTTTGGGAGTGTTCCCTCCTCTTCATTTTTTGGGAACTGTTTGAGAATTATTGGTGTTATTGCCTTTTTAAATGCTTCATAGAAATCGTCAGGAAAAATGTCTGGTCCTGGACTTTATTTTGTTGGGAGGTTTTTGGTTACTGATTGAATCTCCTTACTTATTATTGGTCTGTTCATATTTTCTATTTTTTTCATGATTCAATCTTGGTAGGTTGTATGCATCTAAGAACTTATCCATTTCTTCCACATTATTCAATTTGTTGTTGTACTACTCTTCATGGTGGCCTCTTATGATCCTCTGTATATCTGTAGTGTCAGTTGTATGTCTCTTTCTTTCTTTTTTTTTTTTTTAAAGATTTATTTCTTTATTTATTTGACAGAGAGAAATCACAAGTAGACAGAGAGGCAGCCAGAGAGAGAGAGAGGGAAGCAGGATCCCTGCTGAGCAGAGAGCCCGATGCGGGACTCGATCCCAGAACCCTGAGATCATGACCTGAGCCGAAGGCAGCGGCTTAATCCACTGAGCCACCCAGGCGCCCTGTATGTCTCTTTCATGTCTGATTTTACTTAAGTCTTCCCTCTTTTTCTTAGTTTAACTAAAGGTTTGTCAGTTTTGTTCACTTCTTCAAAAAAACCCAGCTCTTTCACTGATTGTTTCTTTTGTTTTTCTGGTTTCTATTTCATTTATTTCATCTATTTCTTTGCCATGAGTTATAAAGTTATATTGTTTATTTGAGATATTTCTTTTTAAAAAAAAGTTTTTACAGTTTATTACTGTAAATTTCCCTTTTGGTACTGTTTTTGTAACATCCTATAGGTTTTGGCATGTTTGTTTTTTCCTTCTTTTCCCCTCAAGATATTTTAAGCTTTCCCTTTTTCTTTCTTCTTGAACCCAATGGTTGTTCAGAAGTGTGCTGTTTAATTTCCATATATTTGTGGACTTCCTAGGTCTCCTCCTATTACTGATTTCTAGTTTCATACCATTGTAGTCATAAAATATATTTGGTATAATTTTAATCTTAAATTTGATAAGACTCATTTTGTGACCTATCATATGATCTATCTTGGGGGATGATCAAAGGCACACTTGAAAAGAATATGTATTCTTCTGCTGTTTAATGGAATATTCTATATATGTTTGCTGGCCCATTTGGTCTAAAGTATCATTGAAGTCCATTTTTTCCTTGATTTTCTGTGTAGGTGATCGCTCCATTGTGAAAAGCGGGATATTGAAGTCTCCTCCTATTCTTCATGTTCGTGTGATTACTGGAAGGTTATTGTGATCCTCAAGTTACCTTGATTTTTCATATTCCTTGAAGTTTTGCATTGGTGTATTTGCATTTTAAAGTAGCAGTTACCTCCTCTGGTCTTTACTTAATACCCTTTCTAATGCGTCTAAAACGCATCCCCCACCCCACCCCGAACTCTGGTGTAGTGTACTGGAACTTCTTTGGAAACCTGAACTTCCACAAAGGCCCTCTGGTTCACAAGTGATTGTTCAAGTCAATATTTTCCATGGGCTCTCAGACTGTGGACAAGAGAGGCTGGAGTCATTTTGCAGGCCACTGCCAGTATACAGCTGAGACTGAGGTCTGTCTGCCTATTGCCTGATGCATGGGTGGGCAACTTCTTCTGGGCCACTTCGTGAATGGTGCTGGATCCCCAACTCCCTCAAACACTTTTTTACATGGATGAATGTCAAGGTTTTGTTGTCGGGGAGGGCAGTAAAAACAAGGGATATCTATATCACCATGATGTTGATATCACCATAAATGATTTATTGTTGTTATTCTTTAAGAGAGGGAGCAGAGGAGGAGCAGAGGGAGAGGGAGAGAGAATCTTAAGCAGGCTCCATGCCCAGCATGGAGCCCAATGTGGAGCTTGATTTCACAACCCTGAAATCCTGACCTAAGCCAAGATCAAGAGTTGTATGCTCAACTGAATGAGCCCCGTCTCTTTTTAAAAAAAAGTTTATTATAGAAAAGTTTAAGTGTATGAGAAATATAAGGAAGAAAATAAAAATCACTAGTAATTTTATCATCCTAAGATAGTCATTTAAAATATTTTAGCATATTTTCTTCCAATATCATATATACTTATTTTTAATTTTTTTTTATTTTTTAAGAACGTATTTATTTATTTTAGAGAGACAGAGAGAGGGTGAGACAGAGATTGCAAGGATGAGTGGGGTGGGGGGAGGGGGTTGTCAGAGGGAGAAGCAGACTCCCTGCTGAGCAGAGAGCCCAATGCAAGGGTTCAGTTCCAGGACTCTGGGATCATGATCTGAGCCAAAGGCATAAAAAAAAAAAAAAAACAAGAAAAAGACATAAACTTAACCAACTAAGTCACACAGGGCACCTCTATATATTTATTTTCTATAAATTTAAGCTAAGATTACATATTTGTGTTCCCATTTTTACTTTACAAAGCAAGGTAAACATTTTCCCCATGTCCTCATAAACATCATTTAAATCCCTATGCAATAATATATTATATTGAGGATAGGTATTTCAATTGTTTTATGTATAATTTCCTGTTATAAATATTATCATAAGAACACCTTTACAAACATTTTTGAGAGATTTCCATTTCTGATTATTTCTTTTTCTCTTTTTATTTTATGTTATTTTAAAAAATTTATTTATTTTTGTTAACATATACTGTATTATTTGTTCCAGGGGTACGGGTCTGTGATTCATCAGTCTTACACAATTCACAGCACTCACCAAAGCATATATCTTCCCCAATGTCCATCACACAGTCGGACCATCCCTCCCACCTCCACTACAGCAAACCCCAGTTTGTTTCCTGAGATTAAGAGTCTGTTATGGTTTGTCTCCCTCCCTGTCTCCTCTCTCTGGTTTCATCCTGTTTTGTTTTTTCCTCTTGTCCCCTATGATATTCTGCTGCCTACTTCCTCAAATTCCACATATCAGTGAGATCAGATGATAATCATCTTTCTCTGACTGACTTATTTCACTTAGCATAATACCTTCTAGAACCACCCATGTCATTGCAAATGGCAAGATTTTGTTTTTTGATTGCTGCATAATATTCCATTGCATATACATACCCTATCTTTTTTATCCATTCATCTGTTGATGGACATCTAGGCTCTTTCCATAATTTGGCTATTGTGGACATTGCTGCTATAAACATTGGGGTGTGTGTGCCCCATTGGATCACTACATTTCTAATTTTGGGGTAAATACCCAGTAGTGCAATTGCTGGGTCATAGGGTAGCTCTATTTTCAACTTTTTGAAGAACTCCCATACTGTTTCCCAGAGTGGCTGCACCAGCTTGCATTCCCACCAAAAGTGTAGGAGGGTTCCCCTTTCTATCATCCTCACCAACATCTGACATTTCTTGACTTGTTAATTTTAGCCATTCTGACTGGTGTGAGGTGGTATCACATTGTGGTCTTAATTTGTATTTCCCTGATGCCGAGTGATGTGGAGCACTTTTTCATGTGTCTGTTGGCCATCTGGATGTCTTCTTTGCAGAAATGTCTTTTCATGTCTTCTGTCCATTTCTTGATTGTTAACATATACTGTATTATTTGATTATTTGTTCTTTGGTTGTTGAGTTTGATAAGTTCTGTCTAGATTTTTGATACTAGCCCTTTATCTGATAGGTCATTTGTGAATATTTTCTCCCATTCCCTCAGTTGTCTATTGGTTTTGTTGACTGTTTCCTTTGCTGTGCAGAAGGTTTTGATCTTGATGAAGTCCCAATAGTTCATTTTTGCCCTTGCTTCCCTTGTTTTTGGCAATGTTTCTAGGAAGAAGTTGCTGCGGCTGAGGTCAAAGAGGTTGCTGCCTATGTTCTTCTCAAGGATTTTGATGGATTCCTGTCTCACATTGAGGTCTTTCATCCATTTTGAGTCTATTTTTGTGTGTGGTTTAAGGAAACAGTCCAGTTTCTTTCCTCTGCATGTGGCTGTCCAATTTTCCCAACACCATTTGCTGAAGAAACTGTCTTTTTTCCATTAGATATTCTTTCCTGCTTTGTCACAGATTAGTTGACCATAGAGTTGAGAGTGTATTTCTGGGCTCTCTATTCTGTTCCATTGATCTATGTGTCTGTTTCTGTGCCAGTAGCATACTGTCTTGATAATGACAGCTTTGTAATAGAGCTTGAAGTCTGGAATTGTGATGCCACCAATTTTGGTTTTCTTTTTCAACATTTCTCTGGCTATCTGGGGTATTTTCTGGTTCCATATAAATTTTGGGGTTATTTGTTCTATTTCTTTGAAAAAAAGTTGATGGTATTTTGTAGAGTCTCAGTTTTTTAATTTCATCTCATTAACAGCCTTTTTTATTTCAACTTAGTGAGATTTTATTTCTCCAGAAAGGGATTCTCTAGTATCTTCTATGCTTTTTTCAAGCCCAGCTAGTATCTTTATAATCATCATTCTGAACTCTAGTCCCAACATCTTACTAATGTCCATGTTGATTAGGTCCTGGGCCATTGGTACTGCTCTTGTTTTTTTTTGTTTGTTTGTTTGTTTGTTTTGTTTTTTTGTTTGTTTTGTTTGTTTGAAATGAGTTTTTCCATTCTGTCATTTTGTCCAGAGAAGAATAGATGAATGAGAGAATAAAATGCTAAAAGGGTAACAATGACCCCAGAAAAACATACCCTAAACAAATCAGAAGAGACCCAAAACTGGCGGGTTGGGGAGGGGCTAGAATATGATCAGGCTGGTGAATTAAACAGAGCCCCACCCTAGATTTTGGATGTATTTTGTTCTGTTAGAAGAAACTGCCTCCCAAAATTTTAATGAAAGAAAAACTTACATATATATAAAAATAAGGGTAAATATAATGATGGGATGGACTATGACTATAAAAATGAAAATTGAAAAAATAATTATAAAAGGAATTGATAACAAGGTTGAAAAAGAAAAGAAGAAAAATTCAAAAGGAAGAAAAACAAATAGAAAAAGAAAAACTAAAGAAAACTTAAAACATTACCTTTTTCAGATTAAAAAATGGTGGGAAAAAAGCCATGAATTCTAGGTTGTGTATTCCCATAGCACTGGAGTACTGCAGTTCTCATTGATGGGTAAACTGGGTCTTGGCTGGATGTTCTTGCTTGTCTTCTAGGGGAGGGGCCTGTGGCAGTGATTCTCCAATGTCTTTGCCTGAGGTGGAATTGTGCTGCCCTTGCCAGGAGCCAGGCTAGGTAATCTGCTCGGGTTTGCTCTTGGGAGCTTTTTTCCCTGAACACTTTCAGGAGGAGGAGGATGAAGATGGCAACCTCCCAATCTCCTGCTCCAGAGGAGCTGAGAGCTCAGGTCCTCACTTCTGAGTGTGCCCTCAGAAAAAGGCAGTCAATCCCTCCTGTGTCTCTGGTCTCTGGCTGTGCTCTGCTCACCTGGCCTGTGACTGAGCATTTCTATCTCTGGTGCATGGCCCCGTTTGGAGTCTCCAAACCCCGCAGATTCCTGCATCACCCTTCGTGCTGCTCCTCCTAAAGGAGGAAGGAGGGATCTCCCCAGATCTGCCGCTTATAGGGTCCTTGCTCAAAGAGCAGTGGCCCCCACTGTGCCTCGGATCACGGTTTAAGGTAACCTGAGCTGAGAGCCCCCACCTCGGTCTGTCTCTGTAGTCAGTTTCCCCGCTCCAATACCTGGGAATTCTGCCACACTCAGACACCCCAAGTCTTTTTGTGTCCCTGCGGGTCCTGAGACCACAGTGTCCCTGCGAGGGTTCTACCCCCCTCTTCTTCCACCCCCGACCCCCGCTCAGCCACTGGAGAGATGTCCCTCAGCAGAGCAGACTTCTAAGAATTCTGATTTTGTGCTCTGTTGCTCTACCTCTCCCTTGGGCGCTGGCTGACCCAGGCTCCCCCGCACCCCCCCTCCCAACCACTCTCTATCTTCCTTAATACCGCCTCAGATTCACTTCACATGTCCTACCTTCAAGGAAGTGGTCACTTTTCAGTTCACAGAGTTGCTAGTATTCTTTTCTTTGCTCTTCTCTTGAGGTCATATGTGTTCAGAATAGTTTGATAACTACCTAGCTGAATTCCTGGGACCAGACAAAATTTAGATCTCATACTCCTCTGCCATCTTGCTAACCCGCTTCTGTCTCTCTTTTTAAATAACCTATTTTTCTCTAGCGATGGACAACACTTTCCCATAATTCTTCATGAATATGTCTCTATTATTTTATTATTTATTCATTAATTAGGTATTATATTTTATTTATTCTATTTTTTAATTCAAGTACAGTTGATACTGATTATCTCTGTTTTAAAAGTTTATTTGTTTATTTTCTAGGACTCTCTACACCCACTGTGGGGCACGAACTCACCACCCCCCAGATCAAGAGTCACACGCTCTTTCAGTGGAGCCAGCCAGGTGCTCCTGTTATCTATGTTTTAAGAGAGTACTGAAAGCTAAATTTCTGGGGCCAAGAGATGTAAATATTTTTGAAGTTCATGATACATATTGACTAATATTTTTTCAGGACATTTATAGCAAATTGAATTTCACTGTCGGCCTATCAGTACCCACTTCACTGCATTTTTGCCAGCATTTAGTATTATCAAGGATTATTTTGCAGGTAAATTTTCTTTCCTTCTTTCTTTTCTTCCTTCCTTCCTTCCTTTCTTTCTCCTTTTCTTCCTTTCTCTTTCTTTCCCTTCTCCTTCTTTTTTTCCTTTCTTCCTTCCTTCATTTTTTGTTGTTTGCATTTTTAGGGGGTTAGGTTGCCGAAACATTGTAGATGTGGAAAAAACAGCCCCTTCAGAAAAATGGAAGATCCTCCTTCACTAACAAAATCATAAACAGAAAACTTAAATCCATTGGTTTCATATATTTCATACTTATTTGAAGTTCCCTTATTTTCTGCAATTGTGGAAAATACTTTGTCTGTGAAAACAATTTTGTTTTTGTTTTTTTTTTAAAGCCATTTGTTTATTTATTTATTTTTTATAAACATATATTTTTATCCCCAGGGGTACAGGTCTGTGAATCACCAGGTTTACACACTTCACAGCACTCACCAAAGCACATACCCTCCCCAATGTCCATAATCCCACCCTCTTCTCCCAACCCCCCCCCCCCAGCAACCCTCAGTTTTTTTTGTGAGATTAAGAGTCACTTATGGTTTGTCTCCCTCCCAATTGCATCTTGTTTCATTGATTCTTCTTCTACCCACTTAAGCCCCCATGTTGCATCACCACTTCCTCATATTAGGGAGATCATATGATAGTTGTCTTTCTCTGCTTGACTTATTTCGCTAAGCATGATACGCTCTAGTTCCATCCATGTTGTCGCAAATGGCAAGATTTCATTTCTTTTGATGGCTGCATAGTATTCCATTGTGTATATATACCACATCTTCTTGATCCATTCATCTGTTGATGGACATCTAGGTTCTTTCCATAGTTTGGCTACACGTTCACTTTCAAAAGCATCATTTTATTTATTTATTTATTTAAAGATTTTATTTTATTTATTTGACACAGAGAGAGAGATCACAAGTAGTCAGAGAGGCAGGCGGGGGTGGGGTAGGGAGGGGAAGCAGGCTCCCTCCTGAGCAGAGAGCCCGACATGGGGCTTTTTCCCAGGACCCCAAGATCATGACCTGAGCCAAAGGCAGAGGCTTAATCCACTGAGCCACCCAGGTGCTCCCAAAAGCATCATTTTAAATAGAGTATAATATTCTACTAGATAGGTATATAATTATTTAATTGATCTCCTATAGTTGAAAATTCATGTTTTTTCTAATTTTTATCAGGAAATACTGTGATGAAGATTCTTGTTCATGAATTGTTATCACCATCTCTGATTACTCTGGGCCTACAATGTTTGTGAATCATGTTACTTTGGCTTTGAGTTTAGCATTTAGGTCCGGTAATTAGCCTTTAAGACTCACTTTCTGAGCCTAGGGTCCTCCAGTGACTGAACCCTGCCTTACTTTGCAGTCCTTGGTAGCCTCAGTTCAAATTATCCAATCTTTTGATGTCTTGGTTTTTACTTCTTTAAAATAGGAATTATAATAGTTCCCGCTTTAGAAGACTGTTACCATGGCTTAAATGAGATTATAGCTACTTTTTTGCTATCTATTCTTCTCCTATTCCTTATTCTTCTAATGTGTGAAAAATCAAAAGTAAGCCTTGCCTCTACCATCAGGTTTGTCAAGTCTATAACCCCAGTTTAGGCAGAGTATATATAGGGCCTAAGCAAGGGCAATCAAAATATATTTTGGGGAGTCAATCTGAGCATTGGGAAACATCTCTCTTTGAAACCAGGTATCACCGGGAGCCAGACAAGAAAGTCAAAGGAAAGGTGAATAGAGTCATCAGAGCTCTGGAGGGAATTTGGAGCCATCATTGGAGAACCTGGATACAGATTTACCCAAAGCCTTAAACTTCCCACCAGTGAAATAAAACAATAACTTCCTTTTTTTGGTTCCAGTTGGTTTGTTTGGTGCTTCTCTTACTTGTTACCAAAACACCTTTATCAGTCATTTTTGCCAGTAGTATTTAATCCTACTTTTATTTTTATTATTTTATAAGATTTTATTTAATTGTGAAAAAGAAACAGAGAAAGAATGAAGGGGCTTGGCAGAGGCTGAGGGAGAACAGACTCCCCACTGAGCAGAGAGCCTGATGTGGGGCTCAATTCCAGGACCCCGGGATCATGACCTGAGCCAAAGGCAGACACTTAACCCACTGAGCCACCCAGGCTTCACTTAATCCTACTTTTAAAGATTTTATTTATTTGACAGACAGAGATCACAAGCAGGCAGAGAAGCAGGCCCAGAGAGAGGAGGAAGCAGGCTCCCCGCTCAGCAGAAAGCCCGATTCGGGGCTCAATCCCAGGACCCTGGGGATCATGACCTGAGCCGAAGGCAAACACTTAACCCACTGAGTCACCCAGGCACCACTTAATCCTACTTTTAAATAGTCTGTTAAAATTGTGTCACTACTTGTTTATTCTCTTTGGTCTGCTAAATATAGGGCATTGTGTAATGACAAGTATCATTATTAGAGGTCTTTGAGATTTTTTTTTTACATTTTTTCCCGAATAAACATATTTTGCCGTCTTTATTTCTTTTACCCTAAAATAAACATTGCCCCCAAAGTTGAGGTCAGAATGACTAGAAGAGGTTTTCTGTTGTTATCGTTTTGCAAGGCTTCACTTGTGAGGTTGAACACATAGTCACAAGTATGGTTTGTCTACTCATGAAAACGATTGAAGGGGAAAAGGTTAATGGCCTCTGTGCAGTGTCCTAGAGCTGCTTTAACAAAGTACTATAAACTGGGGAGGTTAAAACGGCAGGTAATTATTGCTGCATGGTTCTGGATGCTAGAAGTCCAAAATCAAAGTATTGCCTGAGCCATGTTCCCCCTGAAACATGTAGGGAAAGTCATCCCTGCTTTTTCCCAGCTTCTGGTGTTTGTCATCAATCCTTGGCATTTCTTGGCTTATAAATGTGTCACTTTAGTCACATGCCCATCTAGTTCCCATATGTTTGCACATTGTGTTCTCTCTGTACTTGTCTCTGTGTCCGCATTTCTGCTTTTCATAAAGACACCGGTTTATTGGATTAGGGCCAACTCTAATGACCTCAGTTTCACTTACCTCTGTAGAGACCCTGTTTCCAAGTCCCGTCATACTCTGAGGTTCTATGAATTAGGTACTAAGGGTTAGGACTTCAACATTTCTTTTTGCAGGGCGGGGGGCAAGGGGGACACAATTCCACCTATATACATCATCTAGTTTTAAGAGTAGATAGATTGTTTGCAAAGACCACCATTCCTCTAATCCTTGTTTTCATACCCCATTTGCAAGGAGAGTTTGGTGCTCCTACCCGTAAGAACCAGAGTCTGTTTCTCCCTCTCCCTGAACTGGGACTTTTAGACTTGCTTTGACCAATAAAATGCAATGGAAATGATGTGATGCCACTGATGAGGGTAGATATCAAGACATTTTATAGCCTCCACTTTCATTCCTACTAGCCTGAGACCATTTTGTGAATAAGTCTGAGAACTGGCTGCTGGAATTGTCAGTGGATGAGTACCGAGGTGCCCCAGCCAACAGCACTAATTGCCCGGCAAGTGACTGAGGCCATCTTGGAGCAGGCAGGACCAGGCAGACCCAGTCGAGGTTCCTGCAGCTGGTGCTAGAGCTGCATGAAAGACCTCAGACATGACTAGAACAATATTGCCTGGCAGAGCACAGATTGTTGGCCTACAAAATCAAGAGTGGAAAAAAAAAAAATAAGGTGGTTGTTTCAAGTTACTACGTTTTCCAGTGATTTGTTACAGTGATTTGTAAATGATTGATACAATCTGAGCTGAGTCTTTTACTATTTCAATCACCTTGACTAAAAATATCACTTACTTCTAAGAGCTCCTGCTTCTTCTTCTTCTTCTTTTTTTTTTTTTTTAAAGTGTGGGTATTTTACTGATCTTTTGCGATCAGTTTCGGGTTTCAAGTTTTTAGTTTCATTTTAATAAAAATCCAACTCAAAGAGGCACAAGGAATAAAAGGAATTTACCAGCCCAAGTAACTGAAAAGTTTGGGGCTTTGGTCAGGCTTCCAGTAGGACTTAATTCAAGGACTCAAGTGGTTAAATCAGAGGTCTGTTGGACTCCCTCTCTCCACTCTGCTTTCCTCCGGGTATCAGGTTCATTCTCAAACAGACTTTTCCCAAGTAGAGCCCTGCTTTCTTGTTGAGGCTTAAGGTCATCCAACTTGGCAAACCCAGGAGGAAGTCTGACGTTCACTGGACCAAGCGGAAACATGTGGCTGTTACTAACCCAATCAGGCCAGGAGGCTGAGATGCTCCAAACGGTCAAGGCTGGGACATGTGTCAATGCTGAACCAGTGAGGTAGAAAGGTACAGGGTATCACTGGAGGAAGAAGGACCAAGACCATCCATAGAGATTAGTACAAAGGAAAACTGGAAGAAAAGACATGGAAGTTGAGCAGGCAGAAAGTAATATATTCACTGTCTCTTGCATCAGCTTCTTGAGCAGAGAACAGTAATAGCTTACATTTATTAAATGCTTATTAGGTGCTCTACACTGCTCCAAGTACTTCACTTTTTTTTTTTTTAAACTCCTTTTAATTTCCTCAGTTTAGAAGTAGGTGCAGTTATTACTCTCTCTTTATGAATGAGGAAACTGAGGCACGAAGTGGTTAAGTTGCCTGTGGTCAAAAAGATGTTAATCCCATCAGACTAGACTGGCTTGAGACGGATCACCTGTAACTATCAGTCTATTCTCAAAATAGACCACCGGCACTATGGTAGGCAGAGCCCTAAGATGGTCCCCAAGATTCCTACCTCCTGGTGTATAATCCCCACTTCTGAGAGTGGGTTAGACCACATGTGTGATGGGATAGTTACTCCCTTCATTAGGTTATATTTTATGCCCAAAGTGTTGGGTGGTCACTCCCAAAACTCTCACACAGCTCCCTCTAGGGAGATTCTCTGTTGGCAGAAGTGTGCAGCCATTTTGTGAGAGGGCTGCGTGGCCTGGACCTGAAGACCAGCTCTAGCTGAGATCTACCTCTGGACAACAACCAGAAAGACAATAAGGATCTCTGTCCTCCAAATACAAAGAACTGAGTTCTGTCAATAATCTGAAAGAGCTGTGAGAAGGACCCTGAGCTGCAGATGAAAATGACTTGACAGACACCTCGATTTCAATCTAGGAAGACCCTCAGCAGAAGACATGGTTACACCACACCCGGGCTTGGGACCTACAGAGCTGTGAGATAATAATCGTGTACTGTTTGAAGCTGCCACGTTTGGGGGGTAATTTATTACCCATACTGGCCCCTCTCTCTTTGCAGCCTTATCTTCTCATCAGGGTATCTCTTCCCTCCTTTGGCACTCCAGGATCCCTCACACCAACTCTCTTGGGGTGCTCACTATATTGTGCATCCCCTGCCATGTCTCCTGGCAGGGTGGTGGGTTGTAATCTTCCCGTGGGTACATTGTCAGGTTCACTGCCTGGTCGTTCTGTGCTGCCAACTCTTGATACAGTGTCTGGTATGTATGAGCTGTTCTGTAATTGATCGTAGAATGAATGAAAATGTATCCAGTTTGGTATTCATTTAAACTTCCTTTTATTAAGAGGCCTGGTAAGGCCTGGGTTGTGGGAGGTGCCTTCAAAAGCAGTTTGCAGAACTCCACCCTAGGGCCCCAGGACAGTCACCAGCCTAGATCTAATTCAATATTAATTTTTAGCATGGGGCATCCTATTAAGTAGTGGTAATTTACTCTCCAAACCCAGGTGAACCTTCCCCCACTCCTAAGCCACTTCTCACTCTCACATTTCAGTGTCTCCTCATTTCTTTGCCTTTGCAAAGCTGTGGAGGCAGACAGGTCTCAGAATCCCAGCTCTACTACTCGCAAGCTGGGGATCCATTATTTTACTCCTCAGAGCCTGTTTCTTTGTCGATAAAAGAGGAAAAATAATCCCGACCGCTGGCAGAACTCTTGTAAGGATTCTGTGAGAGACTGTATCCTCCACTACGGAAGGTAAGCTTCACAAAGGTCACAGGCCTTGCCTTTTTTCTTCATGGGTGTGTTCCTACTATGCCCTGCACAGTTCAGCGCTCAATGAATTTGCTGAATGAACACTTTGTGGAAATAATTCAGCACAGTGCCGGGTCAGTAGCAGGCGTTCCACAAATGGCAGTTTTTATTATGTACATTTTGCAAAGGAGGAAACTCACCTGGGGAGGTGTGCCCAGGTGTGTTCTGTTCTGATTCAAATTACACGGATTTTATCATTCACTCTTCAGGACGGTAGCCAGAGCCGCAGGGGTCATTTTAACCTCTCTCAGAGCGCCCACTGACAAAGGGATATCCCTTAAATACAACACTCCCAAGAAAACTGACTCTCAAACATTTATGGGGGAGTCAGGATTCCAACAAAACCAGGAAGGACCAAATTCCAAAGCAAACAAACTCATTACCCACACTGAGGGTGGGTGTTCACCCCTGTTCAGCTAAAGATAGAGCGCGGGCCCTCCCCAGGAACTTCCTGGCTTTTATTAGTTTGTAATCCCAAACTTAACTTTTCAAAGGCTTTTCTTTTGGAAGTGTGGGTGTGAAACTGCTTCCCTAATCACATCTTGCAGGAGGATCTCGGAACATCTGTACGTTATTTGAAAACCTAGCATCCGGTTGGGATGTTTGGGTGGGTGGGGGACCCTGCGTGGTGGGATGAAACAGCAGGGGCACGTTAAAAACATTTGTCAAAATGGCTTTTCAACAGAGGCAGAAAAATTAGGCAAAAATTACAAATGGCAAATTACCTTGGCTCAATTACATGTTTAATCAAAAGCCCGCCTCCCCGACTTTTAGCACCCGCGGAAGAAGAGAAAATAGGGCGCTTAGAAGTCTAAACGATAAAGATCTTCTCACCGAGAGCCAAGGGACAAAACTCATTACAGATAAGCCCAGTCCTCCCATTTCCCCCGGACGCCTCTCCCGGATTGCTAAAGAGGCAGCCGCTCCCCGGGTAACTGCCAGGAAATCGGTCCTGCCCCGCGGCGCTGCTTTCACCCAGCCAAGGGTGAGAGGCACACTTCCTGCGCTCTCCCCACCACCCAGCCGGAGCGCGGGAACCTTCCCCCCTCCCGCAGAGCAGCGAGTTGGGAAAACTCCGCCACCGATCCGTCTTAGCGAGGGGGAAAAAGGGTGTGGGGATCGGAAGGGCTGGATTTTGCAAGCCTAGGATCGATATCCCTCCCCACACGCCCCGTCCCCAGCCGCCGACTCGGCCAATGGAAGCCTCAAAGAAAAATAAATAAATAAATAAATAAAATCCCAACGCAGCCCGAGTGCACAGGCCTCTCGGCTTTGTTTCCTGGCGGGGGAATGTGCCGGATTGGGGGCGCGAGCGGGGACTGAGCAGGGCGCGCCCCGCTGCGGCTCTGCTGGAGCGCTGGAAACGAACAGGAAACCCCCTCATCCAAAAAAGGAAAGGAGCCGGCCGTTCCCCTCCTCTCCTTAGACCCGAAGCAAGCCCCCCTCCCCACACGCCCGGGATCTGCGAGCAACGCGGACGGAGGGGAGACCTCTTGTCAAGCCCGCGCAAAGCTCGGCGTCTTTAAGAGCTCGAAGATCTGGAATCTGGCAAACACTCGCCAGCTCAAAAAGGCAACCACCTTCCTTCCTCTCCCCGAGACCCGGCCGGAGCTGTCTCCATTCCCCAAACTGCCTCAGCCGAGCCCGCAGTGTCGCGGGCGGTGCGCGGGGAGAACCTGGCTTTGAGACCCCTCCGAGGCGAGAGGCGAGCACGGCTGCTTTAAGAGCGCGGTGGGCGCGCTCTCGTGGCCCGCAGCCCCGGCTGCGCGCCCCCGTACTCGCCGCGCGCCCCTGCTCGCGCGCCGCCTCGCGCGCCGCCGCGCGCCCCCTGCTCGCTCGCTCTCCGGCTTTAAAGTCTCTGCCAGGATCCATGCTCACATGTTACTTCCTGTATGGAGGCATGGCCAGTTTCCAGCCCCGCGCTCCTCGTTCCTCCCCAGCCTGCGCTGGAGCCACAACTTTCAGGAGCATGGACTGAAGGCGCCCTCGCCCCAGCGCCACTGTGAGATCCTTTGTGTTTTCCTGCGTTTCCTCTGGCCGTTTCTATTTTGGGGGGCTTTTCGCTCCCCCCGCCTCTCCCCTCCCCTTCCCCGCTCGCAAACATGCCTCCTTCCTTCCCCGGGCCCTGGAAGGAGCTGCCTGCCTGAAGCTCGGAGACGCCGCGCCGCGCTCAGCCCCGCCGCCGCCCGCCGGCTCTCGGGCTGCGCTGCGCCGCCGACTCAAGTTGGGGATCTTCGGCTGCTCGCCGCTGCCGCCTGCGGTCCCTGCCTGCCCCGGGCCCCGGGCATCGTCGCCGCCCGCCGATTACTCGCCCTGCTCGCTCGGCTTGCTCTTTTTTTGAACGGAAAGCAGCCCATCTCCACCGAGGATCGTCCCCAGCGTGGCTCCGCGTTCCCGGTCACTTTTTTGAGATTTTTCCGGGGGGCGCTCGGCGGCTTCCCGGATTCCAGGGGGACTCGGGCCGCGGAGCGCGGGGGGCCCGTAGAGCGGGCGAACAGGGAAAGAGCCAGGGCTTAGCGGAGGCTCACACGGAGACAAGAACTTATTCAACAAGTTTACCCCCCTGCCTTCCTCTTTTCGATGTGCGTTTTCGGACATGCGGAGGTTACTGGAACCGTGTTGGTGGATTTTGTTCCTGAAAATCACCAGTTCCGTGCTCCATTATGTCGTGTGCTTCCCCGGTGAGTGCCGGCCGCTGAGGGGACCCGGCCCTGGCCGGCGCGCGCGGGGGATGCGGAGTTGTCGCCGCGGCACGGAGCTCGGGCGCCCGTCCCGGGGACCCCAGAGAGGGTGAAGGGGGGCCGGGCACACGGGGAGGAGAGAGGGATCCGCTCCGCTGGTTCTGGCAGCGTTTAGGGAGGCTGATGGTTGGTGATGGTGGAAGGAGCTGGCGGGGAAAAGGGGACGGGGGCCGTAAGGGGTCTGCTCTCGCTCAGGTTTGGGGGGGGTCTGGGGGAGCCCGAGTAAGAAGAAAAGCTCGCTTTGCAGATCCGTCACTGTTGGAGAGAGCTAGACCTCTGGGGCCGTTGAGGGGACTGGGGCCTGGGGAGAATGCCTCTGTGGGTTTGGGGGGCCCAGGGTGCGCCCCACACCCCCGAGAAGATTTAAGGAGCTCCGAAGGAGAGGGACTTGCTTTGCTGCTTCCCGACCCTTTGGAGGGTGTTAGGAGGATGGAAGCTGGAGGCTAACCGTGGAGGACTGGGAATGTTGAGAGCAGCCTGCGTTCTTGTGTCCGGGGCGAGGGGCGACCCCAGCTCGGGGCTGGGACGTGGGCTGCCCTTCAGTGCTGGAGCGAGCCAGCCTTCACCCGCGCCGGGGCCCGGGAGCGGTGGGAGGGCTGGGAACAGGCGGTTTAGGGAGATCGTGGCTTCCCCAGCCCCGGCCCGCGGCCCCTTTACCCTGCAACTCTGCTCCGCGGGGTTGCTCCTGTAGGGGCGCGGGGGGGGGGGTGGTGGGGGTGGTCGGCTGTTGGGTTGCTGTTCGCGCCGGGGCGAATTTTTTCCTGTCTCGCGCGCCCTGCCTACCTTCATCTTTGCCTCTTTGCAGGCTGTTCGCGGCTGGCGGACCTAGACCCGCTCCTTTCTGGCCGGGTTAAGACGGGAACTGTATTGGCCATTGGTGACGATAATAAATCACCGCACGTAGCGGTGTGCGGCTCTGCGACCCTCCACTTCCAGCCCTCCACTGGCCGACCCTCTTTCCTCTCCCCTCCCGCAGGGCAGAGGCCAGCCACCTCCCTCGCCTCTCATGCAGGCGTCCCCCCCAGCCCCCCCCCCCCCCCGCTACAGCTGCACCCCGGAGCTCCTTTGAGTCTGTCCGGCCCCATCCTCGGGGGGTTGAGGCCACGTCCTCTGCCTTAGCCGGGGAACGGGTGGGAAGAAGGGGGGCGATTCGCTTTTTAATTTTTTAAAATCTCGTTGTCCTAAGGATAGAGACCTCCCATCCCTGTTTTCTCTGCCCTTTCATCCATTAGCTCTTGGTTACCTAGAGGTGGGTGTTATCTGAAGGAAGGGAAAAAGAAACGTGCCCCGATGTTTCTGGTCTCTCTGGTCACAGCCGCTTGTCCCCGAGCGGCCTGAGCGCAAGGTTTTGGTGCAGCGGGTCCTCCAGCTACATCGTGCGCCCTGCAACAGGGCTGCCCTGGGGGACTTGCTTGGGGAGTGGCAGCGAGTGTCCCTTTTGCAGGCAGGCACAGGGGTGGCCTCGAGGAGCAGAGAGGCAAAGCACAGTCTTTTCTACGGCACCCCCTTTCCTCTCTGCGCATCCTCCTGCCCCCGGAACCGCAGGGAGCTCCTGCCACTGCCCAGAAACCCAGCTCGGATGGCTAGCGAGGACGTGTGTCCACCCTAACCCCGAGGCCTGCGGTTTGCCTACTAGGGTCCTGCCTCCACGGGGCTGGGCGCGGTGCGGACATTTCCCCTTAAGAAATGCCCTCTCTCCCTTAAAAGACTGTTGCTCAGTATTTGTATTCTCCATCTGCTCCTTCTGGACTTTCTTTGCCGTGAGCTTGCCGGCTGAGTGGGCTCAGGTGCACAGTGGGGTCGAGCTTTGTAAGGGTCATGCTTTTTAATGGGGGCAGTGGGAGTCAGCAGGAGAGCAGCCTTGCGAAATAAGAGGAATTTCTAATTTCACGTCTGGCGTTCTCCTTAGCTCGGGTATGCAGCCAGTGGGTTGGCCGTGGTTTTCTTTTTCCTGATGTCTCAGGAAGCTTGAAATCCAAAATGGGACCTCCAGTGATGCCGCCTTCGTGGGTCTTGGACAGTTTTCATCTTCCACATTTTCTTTTCGTGCCCACGCTGCGAGGTAAATAGCACATACCCTCGCCTTGGAGCCTGAGGGTGTCGGAAAGGGAAGGGGCAATGGTGTGAGGCGCGGGGAAGAGGGGCTGTGGTTTGGAAAAGTGCCTCTGGAGAGAGTACAGCGAGCAGCCTTTGGAACCAGGCAAAGTTAAAATGTCAGAGCCGTGGGAGAGGGCGGCTTTCCGTTTTTTGAGGGTGCCGCGACGCCGATGGACCTCAGGGGGCGCCCCTGAGCCACCGGTGGGGCTCTTACCACCTCCACTGGTCCGGCTCTGCCTTCTGGGTGCGGTGGGGCCGCGGTGGGAGCGGGGGTGGGGGCGCACGCGGCCAGGTTCCGAGGCTCCGGGGCTGCGGGTGCGCCCTGGAGCGAGGAGGCGGCCTCCGCTGGGCGCTGCTGCTCCTGGCGGGTTCCGAACCCGGTGGGGGCCCGCGTTCGCTTTGGGGACCCCCCCCCTTCTTGCTCTCCGTAACCTTGGGAGCTTTTATCTGGTTGCCACAATGGACAAAGATGCCTGTGGTGTTGGATTAGGGTCCTCCTTGTGAGGCCTTATCCCAAATCCCTTGTTATTTTGTTTCCTCTCAGAATGACTAACTTTCCAGTTAGATTTGTTCTCTGCTCGTATTCAGGATACAGGGTAGCTGTAATTTGGAAGGGTTTGGGAAACAGCCCTGCCATGGATCTTTCCCCAGCTGGTCAGAAACAGTGGCTTTTGGTCTCCCAACAACAGTACAGTATATGGCAGGTGTGGGACCAGCATCTCCGTTAGTGTTTAAAGTGGTATTTCCACTTTTCAGAGCAGAAGTGCTATCAAATATATTTTAGTGCATAGTACATTCTTTTTCTACATCTTTTTAAAAAATACTGCTATAGAAAGATTTATGAAAATAGGAAAATATAATGGATCCCTACCCAGTTACCCCAATTAGGAACTCAGTCTTTTCTGTACCCACCACCCTCCCTAACACCTCATTATTTTAAAGCAAATCTTATGCATACTTCATTTAAGCATTTGGCATATATATGTATCTAATCATAGAGAGTCTAAGTGCCTTCACCAGGATACAAAATATGCTACTTGAGAGGGTTAACATTTTATGATTTTACATTTGTAAGCTATTCAGCAGAAACAGAAAAAAAATTTTTTTTATTGATTTCTTCTCTCTTTCCGCCCTCAGAGTGAAACCGTTCTCTTTGATTCTGATATGTTTGTACCATAATTACATTACATCTAGGAGGCTGACGTTGGAAACACTTCAGATGGATAAGCTCTGCTCTGTACTTTGGATGTGTCAGAATCGGAGGATCCGTGATTGATGTCTGGTGAATCTCTCTCCACTGTCTCTTGGCGCATTTGCATGTACATGCTTATTCCTGATGGACATCCTTTATGGCCTTCTTAGAAAAATGTGGAAGTAATGTTTGAAAGTCAGCAGCAGTCTTAGTCTTTAGGGATGTAGTGAGAAATCATGCATGGCCCCCGACTCCCTAATCCCGACTTGAGATGTCCTGTTCCAACATGAAGAATCTTTGTTTGTCGGGTCTTGAAACACAGGCCCTCTGACACAGTTGTGGAATAAATATAGTCTTTCATGTTTCTGTGTAAACAGCGTCCCTCTTACAGAGTTGATGGAGTTAGAACTGCAATACCAAATGGGCATATAGAGCTCTTTAGAAATGAGAAGTTGCTGTTGCTGGAGGGAGAAAGGTTAAGGAAATGTTGGCTGAAAGGAGAAAAAGAAGTCTCCAAAAGTGAGGCTTCTCTCCGTAAGTAAGGACTTGTTTTCACCAAGTAAAAATTATATCGTTTTCGTGAGGCAGTGCAGGGATAGCGAAACCAAACCAAACCCCTTTTACGTTCATTTTTGTGTTCTGAAAAACTCCCAAGTTAATGTAGTATAATCAGTAAAATACTGATGCACCAGTTGGAACGGACTTTCTTGCCATTCCTGTAAGATCATTATAAATGCCCCATAGCCGTTGTTACTGAGGACCCCCCTCCTACCACCGTACTCCCTTCCTTGTTTTTCTGGAAACTTCTTAACCAAAAGGACAGTCTGGACACTTAACATTAGCTTAACTTAGGTCAAGACAGCAAGTGTTGCTAATGCTTTGTTGCTTTACCTCTTTTCTTTTGTGGTAAAAATAATAAATAAATATATGTGTGTGTGTATATATATATATATATATATAAAATTTTTTTTCTTTTTTAAAGATTTTATTTTCTAAATAAATATATGTGTGTGTGTGTATATATATATATATATATATAATTTTTTTTCTTTTTTAAAGATTTTATTTATTTGACAGACGGAGATTACAAGGCAGAGAGGCAGGCGGGGGGATTGGGGGAGAGGGGTAAGCAGGCTCCCTGCTGAGCAGAGAGCTAGGATTCAGGACTCCATCCGGGATCATGACCTGAGCTGAAGGCAGAGGCTTTAACCCACTGAGCCACCCAGGCGCCCCTATATTGTTTTAATCTGAAATTCCATTCAACATTTTACTTGCATAGGACTCAGGACTATGCAGTGGTATTTCTAAGCAAGTAAAGATTTTAAGATGGGTGTGCATTCTGAATTGCAAGATTAAGAAAAATGATGATTGACATTTTCATCCTGGGGGACATCTTCCATGAAATTACCTTTCATAAAGCACAACTTCTGAAGTTATCTGAAGTTATCTCAGAAATTCTTGATTCTCTACCCACTTCCCTCCCCAATAAGCCCTTGATGTGCTCTGGTACAGGTTTGACCACACTCAGGCAATAAGTGGTAATCACTGAAACTACATTTTTGGCTGTATGTGTGGAGAATGAAAGGCCTGTGTATCTAATAATATGAAGGAGGCCAAGGAAGTGTGCCCAGCTCCCACCAGAGCTTATTGTAGGCAAAGCTAGTGAGTACTGTGTAGAGCTTCGTGGAAAGAAATAATTGCTTGAGAAGAGCCTGCCCCCCACAGGCAGTGGGAGTTGCTTGTGGAGTTTGTCCCAGAATGACGTTGCTTGGGCACCCATTAATTAGGGCCTCACTAAATATTTGCACATGATTAAAAGATCAGGTACTTTGGGCTCTCTGCCTGAGAAATGGGAGTGACCATCTTCCCTGTAAAGAACTAAACACAGGACTATGACAATGTTTTGTGCACTTAAAAGATCAGAGGCACATTTGTAAGGTAAACGGTTATCTGTATCTTTGTTTTGACTCTTGGGGGCCTGTGGGGCGAGGTTGTGTTTATAAGGAATCCTAACCAAACACAAACAAACAAACAAAAAAAAAAACAACCCCCCACAACAACAACACTCCAAAAAGGAAATGTGTTCTAAAAGTCCTTGTTTACCTCTTCCTGTTTTTCTTACAATTCCTCTGTCTCCAAGTTCCAATACCTCCGAGTTGTTAATGTCTCTTTAAAAAAAGCAAATCTGGAAGTAATGCAGGTGAATTTCATTTTGAGGAAAGTCTGGTGATTGAAATCTACAATAGATACTTTTGTGGCTTGCTCCCATTCTGAAGGGGTTGGGGAGGTTTATAAGAGATAGCTGTGTAAGATTGCCTGAAGTAGCTAGAGGGCTCCCTGTGCCATTGTCTGCTTCTGTAGAGACACCTGGGATTGGAGGGGCCCTTTTACCTGGTATTGTTTCTAGCAGAATCTCTGGTGTTTGACAGAAAAAAAAAAAATAGATAACCTATGTGAGATGGTTTGCCAGGACTCTGCGGGTTCAAAGATTTTATGAGTATAGTGCTTGATAGGCTTCTTTGCAAAAACAGTGTCAAAAGTGCTTTTAGGGCTCCATGGAGGAATGACAGCTGACCAGGCTGGGGATGTGCCTGGCTTCTTTTTTCGAAGGCCCTCTAGCTAAATTGGGTGATGGTCCTGCTGTACTGGGGGTGGGAGGCAGCTTTCACATTGAGGGAGAACTTTGGTTTTCTTAAGGGTCCATGTACTGGTGTGTGAGCATATAGCAGGGAGAAGTCTTGTTGGAGCCTGGAACTTAATATTTTCTGTTTCTGTTTTTAAACCGGGTGGCTGTGGAGAGTTGTACTGGGTATATTGAAGTATGTAAGAATGTGGTCTCGCAGCCAGCTTGCCTATTCCATTACTAGCTGTGCTGCCTTAGACAAGTTACTTAACCTCTCTGTGCCTGTCTTTTTTCTCTCTCTCTCTGTGAAATGGCACAGCAATAGGACCCTGACTCCTGAGGTCTTTGTGTGGCTTGAGCGAGAATGCGTGTGCTAAAGGACTGAGAACTTTGCATGGTAAACAGTAAGCGCTCAGTATATGAGCCATTTTTATTTTATGTGTACTAAAGAGATTGGAAGAGGAGTGTATGGGAAGAGGAGACTAGAACCGAAAATGACAACCGTATGTAAAAACAAAAACATTTAAAAAGTATTTACATAAATTTGACCATGGGTTTGGAACTGGCTTAGCTTTTTTTAGGACAAGAAGTTAGACTAGCAAGAGGATATCCCATGTAAAAATAGTGAAATGGTTAGATTTTGAGGTTTAAAAAAGTGAGAAAGCCTCAGTGAAGTCCGAGAGACCTTCTCACTCACATTCCAAAGGAGGGTCACCACGTCCCCAACTTTAAATGGGAAAAATGTTTTCCACAGGTTTAAAAGGTGCTGCGTGAATCTCCAGGAGCTGTGCGTGGTGCTATCCATTGTAGAAAGAGCTGCTTGGTCGTGCACCCTGGGATGCTGATTCTTCTCAGGCCTTCCTGACTGTGTTGTAACCCAGGAGGGTGCATCTGCCTGTTACTGTCATTTCTGGCTTTTAATTTCATGCTGCTGATGGGAAGCAAACCGTACCACTTGGGTATTATTTTGTACTTGTATGGCCCTTGGACACAGCCATGTCCCTGTCTCCAGCTCTCCGTGGCTTCAGACCTGCAGAGAGCTTGCAGGAGAGAGCCCCAACTGCGCCTCGCTTCTGCCCTCGAATCAATTTTTTGCAAACTGAAATCAGCATGATGGTTTCCTGGCCAGACAACAAAATGCGATTTTCAACCACTCGACTTAGCTATTTTGGGGCTGTGGCAAAGTGACACAGTTGGCTGCTAAAATCTAGCAACTAAAAAAGAAGAAATGAAAGCATAGTTCATGGAATATGTAACACTTCCATGTAAGAAAATAGGACGACTGGTCTTATTTTTGGGTCTACGATAGTATTTTTCTAACCAGGAGAGCAAAACAGGTTTGTCGATTGATATTGCATTGGGTGTACTTTTGAGGAATCCACACTGGTTGCATGAATCCAAGAGGTAGTTGAATTCTCACTCCACTGCAGCCTTGTAAACTCCACAGTACACTTCAATCAGATAAATGCATCAATTTGGAATAGTTTGGATAGAGGACACAGCCATAAACAATTTACCAAATACGAAAACATAGGCCACACTAGTGAGGAAATGTCATTTGACTTTTCCAAGAGTGAAGTTAGTTACGCATTTGTCAAAAGGATTTATTTACAAAGCAATTGTTATTTATAAATGATTTCTCTTCTTCTTCTTTTTTTTTTTTTAAATCACTTTTCCTGAAGTGTTTCCATTCCATGAGTGTAGAGGCTGAGAGCTAGCAGTGCTCTTCTTGGCTGTGGCACTGGGTAGTTGGGCTGCCTTGGGTGAATTACCCAACAACTTGTGGAAAGGGGGTTGAGTGGTATTGGTGGTCCCTGAGGCTGACATATATATACCTCTTCTTCAGGAACCGTTGTAGGACCCTAGAGGCCCAGGTTGAAATTCTTTGTTCTATTACAGCAGTGTTACCTTGGGCAAATGGGCCTCAGTGTTTTAATCTATATAATGGGAACAGTGGTTGTACTAGCTCACCTCACCAAGTGCTTGCCATTATCTAGGCACTGTGCCTAAGTGCGTGCGTGTGTGTGTGTGTGTGTGTGTTTTAAGATTGTATTTATTTCTTTATTTGGGAGAAAGAGGGAGAGGGAGAGAGCACGAGCAGGGGGATAGGCATAGGGAGAAGCAGACTCCCTACTGAGGGAGCCTGATGTGGGACTAGATCCTAGAACCCTGAAATCTTAACCTGAGCTGAAGGCAGACACTTAACGGACCTAGCAGTCCAGGTGTCCCTGTGCCTAAGCTTTTTATGTACGTTTGATCTACCTGGAAGTAGAAACTGAATATCTCTGCTTGTAGGATAGAGCTGAGTGAAGCTGTCGCTGGTCCAAGGTGTCACCCTGTAGTAAGTGGGGGATGGGTAATATAAATCTCACTAATCGTCTTTCAGGGTAATTTTGAATTTCAGACTGGTTGTTGTTTGTTTGAAAACTGTTTTTCCAAATTCCAGGGGAAGGCCAATGAGGAGCCAGACCCAGCCTGGTGTATTTCGCCCTCCTCCTTTCCTCATATAAGCGAGGACCATCTACACTGCAGTGAAGGTGTCTTCCTGTATTTGCCACACATAAATAAGGAAATGATGCAATTAGTATCGGACTTTATTTGGTTTCATTGAAGAGATGACCTTTCAGCAAATTACTTTAGCTTCTCAATAGGGTGATAATAGCTGTGGACAGAGTGAGTTTGTTGGCGGTAAGTTTTTTTTTTTGATTCCTCTTCGAGTGATCCAGTGTAGTCTGTCATTTGAGATCTTCTGTTTGGGGCATCAAAGAGGGTGATCTGCTAACATGGTGGTATTATTATTCACCCATATATCATTTAAGTGTGGGCTGCAGGCCCTGGAGCTCAGCTGACTGGCTGTGTCATTTTTTGACTGCCGGAAAAGGTCCGAGGGACTTGTACCTGGGGACAGGAGATGGTTTGGGTTCTGGATTTTTCTTCTGCAGTTTAGAACCAGCCTTGGCAGCCAGCCAGGCCAGCTGTGGGATCTAGGCAACACCCTCTGTTCCTTTGTTATTTTTTTTTTCTCCCTCACACGCTTAACTAAATGGTTTTTGAGATTCTTCTAGAATTTTAGGGATCGTCGATGCCGGGCTGCACAGTTTGGGAGGTTGAAACTTTTCCACAGTATGCGAGTCGGGTGCTCACTGCATATTACGTTATGGTGTCTGAGGTGTACTTCTCGTTAACTTTCCTCTGAGAGCTTGCTTCCTAAGGCTCTGTCCATGAACCCTTTGATTATGTTTCTGACCTTGCGACAGATTATCCCGAGGGAGTAGCAAACAAGGTGGTGAGTAGATCTTGGTTAATGGAATGCCTGTAAGCTATTTTTTGTTTTTAAACATTAAATCTCCAGGAGTCCAGGTTAAAAAAAAAAAATGGAGGCTTGTTCATGCCATTCAAGTTATGTAGGGCCTTTAAAATGAATGTGATTTGTGATTGGGGTGAGGGGTAGGGTTCTTTGTCTAAAAAGAGAATGGAAAGCTAGTTCTGGATCTTGCTCTGGAAAAGAGAAATGGAGACAGGACAGTCATTTGTGTTATCTGGAGTTCTGCAGGGGGCATCTGGCCATACCGGTTTGGCTGTGGTGTGTTGAAAATTTAAAAAATGAAATAGAAACTTGGGGCATTTTGCATTCCTGCCTTCAACAAGTGTATCCTGAAAACTTAAGTGTGCCAGGCACTGTTCTGGGCACTGGGGGGCGGGGACAGTGGTGACCACAGCTCCTCTCCTCATAGTGGCTTCCCATAGAAGTCTGGGTTACTCCTGAAGAATGGGAAGGTATTGCAGCCTAGGGCCTGTGCCCTTGCTTGGCAACAACAGTAAGCTTGCATTCAGTAGTGCCTGCCCCTTGAGATGGGACGCTCACCTGGCCTGTAGAGATTATTTACAATACTCGGCTGGTCCCTGGAGATGTTTGCCATGTGCATGTAGGAGACCTCTAAGTCTCTGCTCGAGGGAAGGTTTTTTTTTTGTTGCTGCTTGTTTGAGGTTTTGTATTCTCTGGATTGGTTGTATGTAAGTGTGGATGGGTTGTGTATGTGGTACTGCAAGGAAGACCATCCCTGGCTGATGGAGTGACTTTGTTCCTATCAGTCTGGCCCATGAAAGCTGGAGTGCAGCTCTGCTGGTTGTGTCCTTTTTATTTTTGCTCTATAAATGGCCTGCTACTTGGGTATTTTACAGCAATATGGTGACTTTTCTTGCTGATCGAAATTGCTGTTGGCTTAGTCAACTTAAAAAAAAGTTGTTTTGAAAAATGTATCATTTGATTTAAGAACTAACTCTCTTGGTCACTCTTGTTACCCAGCTGTACAGGAAGAGGATGATGGGGGTGGAAGGTAGAGGTGGTAAAAGAGGGTAGGGGCCAATGTAGAAAGATCTGAGTCCATTAATAGTGCAGTCAGTTTAGTGAGTTCCTTGTCAAATATCTTATTTTTTTCACATAACATCCCTGAGCCATAATTTTTTTTGCACATGATATGCATGCATAGATTAATATATGATAGAAATAGCCCATCTTCATTTTTTACAACCGTAGCATAGGAAAACCTGAACTTTGAATGAAGTAAAGTGGCCAGCTTTTGGCATAGACAGATGGAGGATTTAATTCCTTTGCTCTCCTTCTAGCACATTTCCTTAAGTGGCCATTCTGATATATGGTATATTCACATGTATTCCCCATGTAGGATTCAGAGCCTAAGTAGACTGTTCTGTCTTTGAGACCAGGATGTCATTCCTCCTTCCATCTGCTCTGCCTTCAGTATCTAGGTGGTGGTAGTCGTATTTGAACACTGGTAGAATGAATGCTCCCTAAAACACTTCAGAGCACGTTTTACAAGACGTTGATAGCATTGTGTGTGGTTTCTAGAAATGTCACATTGGTAGCTGGCATCCTCATTAGACATAGGCTATCTCTTCCTTAAGAGAATTCAGGGTGTATATACTGTCATGGTCTTTGAAGTCCCATCTTTTAAAGAGAGAGAAGCTGAATTTTCACTTTCTATTGCTGGCCACTGAGGTATCCTTTGCTGGAAACAATATATTCTAATTAGACTCAAATGTCTTAAGGGGCAGTAGGGTTATGTTTTGATGATTACAAACTTTTAAAAATTTTTTTCCTTCTCTGTGGAGTAACTTAGGCTGCATTCCATGAACTGGTGTTCATTTCCATCCGTAATACCCTGGGCTTAAAGGTTTGATTCCAGAGCAGTGGGCTTTCTCATTCCTGCTTTGGTTGTTCTAGTTATAGTGACATGAGGTATCTAGAGGGCAGCAGAGCTTGCTGGAACTGACCATAGCGCCTGAAGATGAATGTTGATCTGTTGCCTGGTAATGGCTTTGGGCAGGTTGGTCTAGGAAAAGGGCTTGCCTGAACCGACCATTTTTGCTCGCTTTACAAGCATGGGGTTGACCACCTTGCTGACTGGCCATGATGAGACACGTACTCACTGGTGCGTACTTGCTGGTATGGCATGGTGATTCCAAATGTGCTTAGACAGAACCTCAGCTTTCTAGAACACATTGCTGGTCGATGTCCACCTGTTTTTTTTCTTCTTCCCGCCATTCTAGCACATTCTTCTAAAACTAGTCATTTTCTCTGCTAACATGTGTGGAGAGGACTGGTGGAGGGTAAGGACGATCACCTGACAGTGTGAGGGATCAGCCCTTTGTTTTCTTGACTGGACAGCTGGTGCAGAAGCTGCTGTAATTATTTCGTGTGATAGAGGGTGGGTAACCTCTGGCATTAGAGTTCTTTCGGAACCCTGTTTTAGGATGTGCTTTTTAAAGGAGAAGCTTCCCAGTAACTGAAGGAAAGGGGGCTGCTGGTTCTTGAGTTTTCTGCCTTCACTCCAATGCCAAGTGGAGGTTTAACTTGATTTCTGGAGAATGTCGGGGGGAATGGTAAGCACTCTGACCACAGAAACAAAGGAGTCTGCAGAAATAGGTTTTTTTTTTTTTTTTTTTTTTTAAATTGATTTGAGAGAGAAAGAAAGCACAAGGAGGGGAGAGGCAGAGGGAGAAGCAGACTTCCCATCGGCCAGAAGCCTGACATGGGGCTCGATTCCAAAACCTGGAGATCATGACCCGAGCTGAAGGCAGATGCCTAACTATCTGAGCCACCAGGGTGCCCCTGCAGAGATAATGCTTAACGTGCCTCAGGATCTTTAACAATTTTGAGGAAATGAGTCTTGAGACAGGTGGATTCTGGTAAAATAGGCCACTGGCAAGCTCATGGTTTTCAAATTGCTCAGGTCTGTTCATCAACTTAAGTAACTGGCCCAACTTAGCAACTCCTAGCTTTACTTACCTGGGCCAGTGACTTCAATGAGTTTTCTTATCTGTAAAATAAGAGTTTCAACCTTCTAGAGTCCTTTTGATGATGCAGTGAGACTGTGAGTGTGAAGCACCAGGAAAGCATTAGGAACACAAGGCATTATACATGGTGCCCGGATGTTTTTATTTTATTTTTTATTTTTTTAAAGATTTTATTTTATTTTTTATTTATTTACTTTTTATTTATTTGACAGAGAGAGAGAGAGATCACAAGTAGGCAGAGAAGCAGGCAGAGAGAGAGGGGGAAGCAGGCTCCCCGCTGAGCAGAGCAGAGAGCCCGATGCGGAGCTTGATCCCAGGACCCTGAGATCACGACCTGAGGCGCCCCTGCCTAGCTGTTTTTAATAAAATGTATAAGAAACGCTTGCAGAGATAGGTTGTCAGTTAATGCCCTGCAGCCCCATGAAGAGGTGGGAGCGCTGGCACTCAGCGAGAGGGGAGATCCTACAGTTAATGAAACGGCCGAGTCCGATTGTGAACTTGGCTTTCTACACGGTGTCATGTTCCTTCGCTGCTAACAGAGTAGGTAGTGGATAAATTAAGGTGCCTGTGCTACTCAGGAACATTTTCTATTGACAGAGATTTACCAAAGATGGTTATTAGGTTTCCATTTGCCCTGTACCCCCCCCCCCCCACACACACACACTGCCGCCGACCCACAGCTTGAAGGAACAGGTTTACAGTTACCCTTGGTATCTCATTACTGAAATTATCTGTGTGGGTACGATGTACATGTATCCGTTACTGGGCCCGTCCTACCCCTTGGGTACACACAGAAGGAAATAGTCCATGAACGTTTGTAGCATGTGGATGTTCCTATGTGTTTTTCTCCCCACTTGCCCCAGTGTTATTTTGCAGTTTTCCTACACAGGGATTGGAGATTGGCATTTGAAGTGAATGCCCTAGCCTCATTGTCCTAGCCTTGACAGACACTGCTTATTGATCACAGAGCTCTTTCCTGCTAACACCAGAACTGGGTCTTGAAATTCTTTGTCAGGAGTTGGCCCGGGACAGGACTTTGGTGCCATCACTCTGCTATTCTGAGACATTTAGCCTGCCTTAGAAAATAGCACGAGGTGGGGCGCCTGGGTGGCTCAGTGGGTTAAGCCGCTGCCTTCGGCTCAGGTCATGATCTCAGGGTGCTGGGATCGAGTCCCGCATCGGGCTCTCTGCTCAGCAGGGAGGCTGCTTCCCTCTCTCTCTCTGCCTGCCTCTCCGTCTACTTGTGATTTCTCTCTGTCAAATAAATAAATAAATAAAATCTAAAAAAAAAAAAAAAAAAAAAGAAAATAGCACGAGGAAAAGCATTTACAAGGGGCATTTATATTCTTGCTGCTATAGGGGCAGTTTTTAAGCCATGGAGCTGTTTTGAAATTGACCTGAAAGAGCAGATATCAATATCAGGTATCATGTGCAAAGATTTCCTGATCCATGACATTGATTTTGGCTCATATTTGACTCACATTCATTTATTCAGGGGGAAAAAAATCCAGTCTCTTGATGGTGGTTAGTTACATCATATTCTAATTGGTAAGCTTTACTAATGCAGGTTTAGGAACTTGAAATTAGTTGCTTATTTTTCCTTTCTTCAAAGCCCAGAGGTTTTGCATCAGATTAAGGCTCCTGTAGGACTGTTTGTATTCTAAAGTGACACCTTTCTGAATTCTTAGCTATTTAAGTAAGTGTTAAGTATGGGCTTGGTGACAGCAGTCTTTAAAAGTGTGACTGACTAAATGGATTCTTTCCCCCTGTTGTTTATATCTGGTATAAAGTGTCTTGTGTTTACTCTGAATAAATTCATTGTTACCTTTAGGTAGCTTGTTTCTCAAAATTTGAGTGGTCCCCTGATCAGTGTTATTTTTGCTACCGAAATTGGAGAACCGGGATAAAAGGCGAAAGGAATTCTTCTGTGAAGCTGAAATCAGATAACTTTTTGGTATTTGGTAATACACCAAGTACTTGGATGACGTCAAGTAACCCCGTATTTGTTCCTTAAATGTGAATTTTTCCTCCTAAAGGCCCCTCTGTGTAGTGTAGTAGCCACTGGGCACATACAACTATTAAACACCCAAAATGGGGCTTATCTGAATTAAGATGTGCTTTTTTTTTTTTTTTTAAGATTTTATTTATTTGAGAGAGAGAGAGAGAGAGTGTGTGAGTGGACTAGTAAGGGGAGGGCCAGGAGAGGGAGAAGGAGAAGCAGACTCCTTGCTGAGCAGGGAGCCCGATGTGGGGCTCCATCTCAGGACTCTGCGATCATGACCTGAACTGAAGGCAGACGTTTAACCGACTGAGCCACCCAGTGCCCCTGAGATGTGCTTTAAGTATAAAATGCACACTGGGTTTCAGACAGATGGAAAGAGAATGTAAAATAGCTCATTAAAATTTTACATCGATTGTCTATTGAAATGATAATATTTTCAATATATTGGGTTAAGTGGAATATATTATTAAAATTTATATCGCCTGTTTCTTTTTACTGTTTCCTGCGATGTGACTACCATAAAACTTAAAATTACGTATGTGCCTCCCGTTCCTGGCTTGTATTTTCGTTTTATCTGGTAGCACGGGTCTAGAGTGCTCTTTCCAGCCTTATCTCACCTTCCGGAAGAGTATTTCCCAGCTGGCGCCCCATGCCACAATCACCTCTCTTCCTCTTCCGCATCTCTTGAACACACAGGGCCAGCAGACTTCTGTCACTGGGGAAAGGGCTTGCCTCCTGGAGGGCGCTGTCCCTAGCAGGCACTGGTCTGGGTATCAGGGTAGAGAGTTGAAGTCACTTAGCTGTGTGGGCTTGTCTGTCCATCTGTAAAATGGGCTAACAGTCCCTGCTCTGTGAGGTTGTTGGAGGACTAAATGAGGAAAGCCGTGCAGGGCAATTGACACAGGCCCCAGCAAATAGTAAGCATTTGAAAATCATGGCATTTATTGTTATTTTACTAGCTCCAGAGGGGACATTTGGCTGAGCTCCTGGCTTTGATTTCTCCCTCTTCTGGTTCCAATTGGTGATGTATTGTGGGATCTGTGGAGGGTTGCAAAGCCGACTTGCATGCTTTTAAAATGCCAGCCTCTGCTGCCTTGGACATCCGGGACAGTGTGGAAGACCATGAGCATTGTGAAGGAGCTCACGCTCAGCCATTTGAAAGGCAGAACGGGCCTCGGAGATCTTCTGACTTGCAAGCAGCTTGTGAATCTCATGGTCAAGAGTGCTCTAATTCTGGGTGCCTGGGTGGCTCAGTGGGTTAAAGCCTCTGCCTTCAGCTCAGGTCATGATCTCAGGGTCCTGGGACCAAGCCCTGTCACGGGCTCTCTGCTCAGTGGGGAACCTGCTTCCTCCTCTCTCTGCCTGCCTGGCTGCTTGCTTGTGATTGTCTGTCAAATAAATAAATAAAATCTTAAAGAGTGCTAATCCATGCCAGTACCTGTCCCCTCCTCTCTGGTGGGAGGAGGTGCTGTCACGCAGCACCGTGGGCCCTTGCTTTTTTTCTCCTTAGTATCTGGTTTTATTGAGGCCCAAGTTCCCCTCTCTAGTTAGTAGCCAAGATAATACTGATCCCAGGCGCTGGACTCCCAATTATCAGCATTGGTCCAGGCGTTAACACAGCTGTGGATTCGGTGAGATGGTGCGGGGCCATCTGTGGAGTGTCGAGTTGTCCATCCGTCTCTTAAGATGTTTGGTTTCTTCCTCCAACAGAATATGAAAATAGGAGGCCCTTCCAAGCAGAATAAATATTCTGAACTTGCCAACCTGCTGCTTGATTATGAAGTGGGAGATGGAGAAAATGGGAGACATGAACACGCTTTTGTTGGACAGCTCAGGTCCACCTAGAAGGGTTTCTAGGGTTTCTAGAAGGGTTTCTAGCGTTGACCCTGTGTGTTAGTGTGTTAGCGTGTGTAGGTTGAGAACTTGGGCAGGGGTGGCCGATGCTGGAAGGAAGTGGCTAGTTGGCTAGGACGACTCACCCTTATTTAATTGTTTTTCGGGTTCTGGTAGGGAATGCTGCCTTCTCAGGCAAGGCCTGACAGGGCGGGCACATGCCCTTTGTTTGGTGCAGGTGAGAAGAATCTGGCTTTTCCTTGTTTAAGTGCTTTTCTGAGGGAGACACAAGGATGTTGAGGACTTCCAAGTTAGGGTGTTGAAGGAACCCTGGTGGGTCGTCAGGCCCGGAACCTCAGGGGAGGGGTGGTGAGAGCAGCCGTGCGTGGCCACATGGGAAATGGAAGAAAAGGAGTTCTCCGAGGACTTTCTTGTTCTCTTCGGCAGAGCCAGATTTCAGAGTGACTCGTAAGGGAAAGTGCTCCTCTTGGCCTTTCTGGCCACACAGAAAGTTCAGTGTTTCTGTTGCCAAGTTAATCAGGCCACTTCCCTTTTTAGGTTTCCTGTGATCTCTTGTATGTGCTGCTAGTCCCTCTCCTCCCTCCTGGCCTTTGACTAGGTCTGGGGGTTTTATACTCCTGAGTAGTGTTTTCTGCTCTAAGCCCTGATTTCTAGGAAGAACACCTACCTCCCAAGCCTTTCCTGCAGGGGAGAGTGAGGGTATCCAGAAAGGTGGCTATTCCTCCTTGTCCAGGTGTTTTTATAGTGTGTCACGGCTAACATTAACCTTTCCGGCTTGAGCACCTGCTATGAGCAAATGGGCCATCCTTGCTGGGGGCCAGATACACTCTATTCGAAATCCTTGTATTTCCCAGGTATGCAAATAGAAATTTTGCTTTGTTAAGAAACTTGCCCAGCATCAGATACCTTCGAAGGTGGGGGTCCAAGTCTCTGACTCCACAGCCAGAAATCTTTTTCCTAACAACACAGGCTTCTATTAATAGATAATTGGCTTTGTACTTCTTGTGAATTGCACTCACAGGGTTGAACTCTGGGTTCATTCTGTAAAGGCAGAAGGCCAGGTGAGCGAGGATGGAAGGCTAACTTGGACAGATGTCTTCATTCTTCCGTACTTGGCCAATGTAGGAGCACATAATATAGGGTCAAGTCTTTGTGTTTTCTGACTTATGACTAACATTGATGGAATGCTAGAATGCATTTTAAGCTCAGTAAATGATACGTATGTTAATAAAAATAAGGAAGAAAGCCTTACTGGGTAAGTGTGTTTTATTCCTGTGGCCCCAAATAAAGTCAAAGAACTTAAAGATTATTATTTTCTTTTGGCTATAGAAACCTTTCAGGAGCTCTTGGTAAATTACCTTGGATAACAGGATATAATTATGCCTTTCATCAGCAGAAGGCATGTTTGCAAGGTACTGTGTGATTTGTACAGGTTTCTGGAGGTTTCTGAGTTGTTCAGAGAAGTAATGTCTTTGATGGAGGAAAAATATTTGTGTTTCCTTTCTTGCTATCTAGTCTCAGAGCATAACCAGCAGACGTTCTCCTTCTGACTTTTCTGAGGTTTTGGAGCTCAGTCCACTCAGGTATTTTTGTTAATAATTTTGGCATCATCTGTCACCAGAAAAGCATCCAGGTCATTGAGGATGCATTTTTAACTTTACTGACTTGGTGGTGGATACTTCTAAAGGCAGAATAGGTAGGTGGACACTCTCTGAATAATGAACCCAACTCATTCAGTTCTCTGTGTTCCTTCTTTCCTGGAGGAGCTGTTGCAAATCTAAAGCCATCAATTCCCTGGGAGAAAGTTGCCAAGGTTTGTTTTCTTCTTTCTTTCTTGCCACACCTGTTAATTAGTTCCAGGCACTAGCTAATCAGATGGCAAGCCTGAAAGCTCAAGGGTGAGAAGCAAGGTCAAATCCGATGTCTTTCTCCCTGTAACTGAAGCCTTTGTTTTAACAGGAAGGGTTTGTAGTATTGTTTTCCCTCTGTTCCCAAACTCTGTGTTTGAGCCATTGGGAGTGCAGCCTGCACATACATGGCTATGGGGCTTTTTTGTCGGCTCTGATGTTAGATTTGTGCTCACCAATTTGAGGGTGTGTGGCTGTGAGAACGTGAGAGGGGAGAGCAGTAGCCAAGAGGGGCAAGGAGTAAATGGAAGAACCTAGAGCGGCTGCTTCATCTTGGCAGTTGCTAGATCCTTAGTTTTTTTTTTTTTTTTTTGGCCAGGAATGCTAAATATATAAATAAATAGAGATGTGTTTATATAGTATATAAATGATACAGATTACAAGGATAGCAACACGAGTGGCCAAAGTGAAAAGTTGTTTTCAATACATTATTTCTTATCTTGGCATGGCTCTGCTTCCCGGAGCGGGGGGTGGGGGAGAACTTGGAGAGGACAAGAACTGGAACGGGTTAGCCAGGGTAGTTAACACAGCTAGAAGGCAGTGGAATTTGAACCCAGGGAGCCTTTGTCTACGTTCGACCAGAGTGGAAACAGTGCTGAATTTAACCATACTCTCTTGTGTCTCTTGAGATGCCTGGAAATGAAGGATGACCAGGTTCCCTGCTGGGTGAGGCTGTTGACTTCTGGACTTGACTATTTCCGATCTAGAGACCGAAATGAATGTCTGAGCTGTGCGGTGGGATGTCGTGGTTTTACCTACAAAGGGAGGGTATCCTCTTGTGCACTATGGCAAGGAAGGGGATGATTCCAATCAAATAGTAGTGGAAATGCCTGTGTGTGTAGCACTTTGCTTCATGTTTTGGGGGTTCTAAAAATGTGTGTGAATTGGGGAACTATGGTAAAGGCCCATAAAACAGTTTGCCTAGCTGTTTGGGGCTGAAGACGTGATAAAATGGTGAAATAGTGATTCAGTCTCTAAGTGTTCAGGAGCAATAGATAGATGAGAAGGATACCTTCCTGGGAAGAGGTTCTCTCTAAATCTGAGAAAGGCTGGCTGATATTTATATGTGCATGTGAAGGAGGGGGAGCTAGTGAGCAGGGACAGGAATGAATCCTGTTCAGGTGGGTTGACTCTGGGGTGAATGGGTGTATTCCAAGAGCAGAGTCATGCCATCCTGGGACATCCTGGGATCCTGCTTCCTCATGGCATAAAGCCACGAGTGACTGTCTGCTTGCAGATGGACCCTGCAGTGATTTGACAGGCCTGGGAGCCAACGTCGGACACATTGGCTGTCCCCTGACTGCCCGGCTGGGGCATTCGGTCTGTAAAAATTGTGCAGGGAGAGATTTTCTCACAGTGGCCTTGTACAGAGACTGTTGTGTTTTCTCAGTTTGTCATGGGCTATCTTGGTGTCCTTACTCCCCAGTTTCCTTATTCATAAGATGGGATAACGGACACCGTCACACAAAGTTGATGTTAGAGTTAAGTGAGAACGTAAGTAAGGCCCTTTCCCCTGCACGCACATGGCTGTGGTCATTATTATTAGAGCACTCTTGATTTTGCCTGCCCAGCGTCTCTTCACCCTTTTCTGCTCTTAGCATCCTTGCTACTCCTGGGGTATCGATCCCTCGGTACCTTAGGCTGCTCAGGGGGCTCTATCCATCCCTGTTTTAGGGTGGCACAAAACCCAGGTGAGGCTGGTCATGGTCATAAGTTTTCTTCCTGGAGTTGGAGGATTAAGTCAAGTGACACAAGAAGACTGACATCTCTCTTCCTTCCTGCTGTCTGAATTCCCAGAGCTACTCTGATCCTTGCCCTTTGAGAAGCTGGGCTGTTTGGCTGTTGATTGGATTCTTTGAGATGTCTCAAATGCTTTCAGTACATTCTTTTTTTTTGCCTATGTTAACCAAGGGTTGATTTTGGTCCTTTTCAATCAAAGGGCACCGGTATCAGCAGGAAATACATAAAGGGGTTGGTAACCAGGTGTATTGAGAAGGACAGGAATGCTCTCCCCTGCCTGCCTGCAATAGTCCTTTAATAATGGTTTCATTCCTCTGCTTGGTTTTTTGAGCTCATTCATTTTGAGCTTTTTATCTCCAAGAATTCGAGGTGTTTTATTTTGGTGCTAGGGACAGCTTCTCTTAAGGAGACATGCTGATAACACTGAGCCTTAACTGCTTCCCTTGATTTTATTTGTAAATGAGAATCCGAAGGATCTGTAAGGAAACGAGTAAAACTTAATTGAACAACATTTAGAGGCAGAATTAAAAAAAAAATAATAAAAAGAGTCCTTAATGGTAATAGGCCCTGGAGGCTGAGATGAGTGCGGAGCTGTGAGTCTGGATGTGTACTTGGCCCCACACCTCGCCCTGTCTGTCATGCTGTAACTACCGTGTAGACCAGAGGTCAGCAGAGTGGCTGATGGCCCCCAGAGCCCTCTCTTATCATATCTTGTCCCTGCTCACCGTCTTCTCTGCTGGCATTATTGGACAGCAAATGTCCCAACCTAAATTAAAATCAATAAGAAGCAATTTCATTTTATTTTTAACTATGAAGACACACGCTTCCAACAGAGCACCGTACCTTCAAGTAGAGTTCAGTTTTGTTTTGTTTTGTGTCACTTTCCTCTCCTGGCTGTGGCCCCAAATTGATTAATTTTTCACTGTAAGATGTTGCTGATGCTGCCCTGCTTTGATAGAGGTCTGCCTTGTTGTCATCCTCCTCTTTCTACAACTGGGATCGTTGGCATCTGAGTTGCCTTTTTGTTTCGTATATCCTTGGCCATCAAAGCACCACTGGGTTTGTCTAGCGATCCCAGGAGAGCTTGTTGGAAATGCAGGACCTCAGCCCTCTCCCAGACTGAGGGAGCAGGGATTTGCTCTGCAGCAAGACCCCCAGCTGATTTCCTGCACCACTGGAGTTTGGAGACTGCTCTTTGTGTTTGAAGGGGGGTGTTACTTTAATCTCCCTAATGTTTTCTATTGAAGTGTGACAAATGTTCATTGTAGAAAATAGGGGAATTCACAAAAGCACATAGAGGAGAATATCATCTGTAACCCCAACACCCAGTCATAACTAATGACTGATCATTAAGTTGTTGGTCTGTGGCCTTTTGGTGGGTTGTTGGAACTTTTTTTTTTAAAAGCAGTATTAGAATCATATCGTGAAAGATTAAAACTTTTTTTTTTTTTCATCGTAAAGGTTAATTCTCAGGAGAGGAAAGGTGATCCAAGATTTCCTTTGGTCAGTGATAGAAAACTCTTGGGAGGGACGCCTGGGTGGCTCAGTTGGTTAAGCAGCTGCCTTTGGCTCAGGTCATGATCCCGGCGTCCTGGGATTGAGTCCCACATCAGGCTCCTTGCTCAGCAGGGAGCCTGCTTCTCCCTCTGCCTCTGCCTGCCTCTCTGTCTGCCTATGCTCACTCTCTCTCCCTCTCTCTCTCTGATAAATAAATAAAATCTTGCGGCGCCTGGGTGGCTCAGTGGGTTGAGCCGCTGCTACGGCTCAGGTCATGATCTCAGGGTGCTGGGATCGAGTCCCGCATCGGGCTCTCTGCTCAGCAGGGAGCCTGCTTCCTCCTCTCTCTCTCTGCCTGCCTCTCTGCCTACTTGTGATCTCTCTCTGTCAAATAAATAAATAAAATCTTTAAAAAAAAAAAAAAAAAGAAAACTCTTGGGAGACCTTTTTTTCTCCCAAACCTGTGTCATTTGCTAGGGACCTACCAAGTGCCAGATACTGCTACCTGCTTGTAGGACCCTTAAATCCGTAATCACAGATAATGAGAATTGAGACCCTTCCTGGGCTTTTGATTCCTAGCATGCATTTTCTGGGTAGTTGAGACAAAGGAAAAATTATTAATATGGCTTGCTTTTTGCAGAATTTACTTCCTTTTTATTTATTTATTTATTTATTTATGTTATGCTTTGCTAATACGGATTTGGAATTAACTGCTTCTTTAATTACTTTCACTAGGTGCTAGATTCCTCTGAGTGAGCAGACCTCTCCATCTGAAAATACTTAGGATTTGAAACTTAAGGTCGGGGAGGACAGCTTCTTCATTGGTGGGGGAAGGAGGGTGGTTGTCTTGGCAGCAGAAGCTTGCTAATTACCCTGCCAGTTGTAATATCTATTTATGATGGGTGCACGGGGGACCCAATTAGCAGGTCATTTTCATGTCAGGGTTTTGGGATCGGACCGTGGTGTATAAAGATGGTATGGCAACCAGGGAGCACCTTCTCAGTGCTGGGGCATTGGGGATGGTTTTAGATCTTGTCACCTGCTATTGCCGCAGCTCATGGATAGGAAACTAATACTGCGCTGTTCTGTCTGTTCATATGATTCAACAGTTTTTTTTTTTTTAAGATTTTATTCATTTATTTGACAGACAGAGATCACAAGTAGGCAGAGAGAGAGAGGAGAAAGCAGGCTCCCTGCTGAGCAGAGAGCCCAATGCGGGGCTGGATCCCAGAACCCTGGGATCATGACCTGAGCTGAAGGCAGAGGCCTTAACCCACTGAGCCACCCAGGCGCCCCTGATTCAACAATTTTTAACATCATCTTGTCTGCAGGGCCAACAGCATTAAAAAGTGGCTACTTCTCAGAGAGGCTGGCTTCCCAGGAAGGAACTGGCCATGGTGATGAGGCCAGAATCAGCAAGCAGAGAACACTAGGATGGGAGAGGTTGTGAGATCATCTCGCTATCTCCATTTGACATTTGTCTTGGTGGAAGGTGGGGGACAGGGGTGGGGTATCTTCTTTTCCTGGATAAGATCTACTTGGATTCTTTCTCTAGTGTTGATATGAGAAGACAGGGCATCAAGGGAAGAATGGGCAACCTTTTTCTACTCCTGTTTAATCCTTATTTGTAGGGTTGAGTATCACTTTTGCAGGGTTGAGTATCAACCTTGCTAGGTCTCTGTCCAGGTATATGTGTACCCAGGTATGCCCTCCTGCTTCCAGTCCTGTGACCCTTGGTGTGTGCCAAGGGTAGAGGTTGCTTGTGACTAGGCCACTGAAAGGGTCGCTGCTAGGGGGAATGGGGAGTGTTTTGCTTCTTTTTTTCTTAACCCAGAGCAGAAATTCAGGTCCTGTGGTGACATCAGACACCATCTTGATTTTATATAGGCATGACACAACCATCAACAACAAAAAATTAACACAGAGACTGTTCTGTTATCTAATCTATTGACCTCACTCAAATTTAGTCCATTATCCCACTAATGTCCTTTATAGGCAAACAACATATTTTAAGGTTTTGGTGCCCCCTTCCCCCAAACTTTTTCCTGATTTTTCCTGATTCAGGATCCAGACACTTTATTTCCCATTGCTTGGGGTTATAGTCTTCTCAAATTTCAGACTTCCTTTGTGTTTCATGAGCTTGCCCTTTGAAGAGTATAGGCCACTTATTTTGTGAAATCTCCCTGAATTTGTGTGATGTTTACTCATGATTAGATTCTTTTTATGATTTGGTCTTTATTGCAGCTGGTACCCTGTTTCTGAGAAGAAAAATGTAGAACTTGCCTCAGCTCTTCTCTCCCCAACCCCCACTTCACGCCTCAGCATTTTTTGATCTGATACCCCTTACTGAGGGTAGAAAGTTTTGAACATTTACTCCTCATATACATATTTCTCTAAATTATAGATTATATTAGTCAGCTTGGGCTGCCTTAACAAAATGTCACAGACCATGGGGCTTAAACAACAGAAATTCATCCTCATAGTTCTAGAAGCTACGAAGTCCAAGATCAAGGTGTGCTTGGTGTTTTGGTTCTTGATGAGGATTCTCTTCCTGGCTGGCAGATGGCCATCTTCTTGCTCTGTGAACATGGCAGAGAAAGAGAGACAGCACACATGTGAGAGAGCTGTCTTTTGTTTCTTCTCATGAGGGCACTCATCCCATCATAGAGATTCACGTCCTAATTACGTCACCAAACGCTCCACCACCAAGTACTATCACATTGTGGCTCAGGCCTTTAATATATGAATTTTGGGGAACAGAATTCATTCCATAGCAAACAGGTACTATTATACTGATGTTATGTATCATAAAACATTCCCAAATACAAATTATGAGGGATAAATGGATATTTATGTACATATTCATATATATACACACACACGTTGTCATAAATGTACATGTATATGAATGCATAGATACTCTGTTGTTTTTCTTCAGATAGCCCAATGCTGGAAGCTCTTGCAAACAGCAGCTGCAGTGGGCTCTCCATAGGGCGAAAAATTTGTTGCATGTTAAGTTGGGATTCATTGGTTTCTGTAGGTTATAGGATTTCCTCTTGACACAGGGGTCTGCAAACCATAGCCTGGGACCAAATGTGACCCTACTGCCTGTTTCTGTATGGTCCGTGAGCTTACGAATGTTTGACATTGTGGGGCACCTGCGTGGCTCAGTCTATGAGGAGTTTTACTCTTGATTTCGGCTCAGGTCATGAGGTCGGGTTGTGAGATTGAGCCCTGTGTCGGGCTCTGTGCTGGGAGTGGAGCCTGTTGGACATGCTCTCTCTTTCCCTCTGCCCCTCCCCCGTTTGTGCGAGCGCACTCTCTTTCTCTCTCTAATAAATAAAATCATTTAAAAAAAAAAGAATGTTTTACCTTATGAAATTGTTAAAAAGCTTAAAGATTACCACTCACCACAGGTGAGAATCATGTCATTTGTATTTGAGGTCCACAAATAAAGTTTTATTGGAACACAGCTACACTCAGTTTTTTACCAACAGCAAAGCACTGTATGATCTCCGTGCCCATACTACATGGTCGCTTAAAGAAAAAGGTTGCCAACTTTCCCACTCTGACACCATGTTATTAATGAAACTACCACTTGCCAAGTGATACGTTCTGGGTCTTGAGCTTAGAGCTATGCGTGTATTAATCTATATCACAGCCCGATGAAGTAGGGGTCTGCTAACATAACTCTTTCTAAAATACTGTGTCCATCCTCAAATAAGAAACTGTAAAGCTCCCAGGGAGAAAAATTTGCCCCCAATTATAAAGCTGATAAGAGAAGGCGGTGGAGTTTGACAGCAGCTCTTCTGCATCTTGGCTTTTGCTAGTTCAAGGTCATTCTGGACTTGAGAAGTCAAGTGATTGCTGGGATGATTGGGGGAAGTGTGGGTCACCCAGGCCAGTAGAGAGGTCTGTGCGATTAGGTAGGCCTTGCCCATGGCCATGTGTTTAGCATGCTGGGAACTGCTGGCTGCTTAGTAAAGGGTTGAAGGATGGATAGATAGGTGGAGAGACAATGCCTAAACCCAGCCTAGAAAATGAAAGAAGAATATGGGAGGTGTGGTCAGGTTCAGTTATTGGATCAAAGTTATTGAAAATGGCCACTTCAGGCTGGGCTAGAGCAAGAGTCCTATGGCCTTAGGAATCTAGGCAAGACGTTGAGGAGTTAGGAATACGAGATGAGGCTAGAAGCCACAAATGTGTCAGACCAAAGGTGTCCCAGGGATCCTGGTGAGCGGGCCCTGTGGCTGGCACTGTGCTTTGGGAATGCCTAAACCTCGTCTTTGTGTTCCCTGGGCATGTGCCTTCTTAGAAGGATATCCTCTGTTTCTAATAGAGATGATGGGCCAGAAGCAAGGGGTCATTTACTACTGGGGTAGACTCCCCTAGCATTTTTTTTTTTTTCAGTGAAAAAAAACTGCATTTCATATATGAGTATATTTTTTTCTTAGAACATTGCAGCTAAAGCTTAAATCTGTTGACTGCTTCTCCTCATTCTGCCTCCCCAGAGTGTGAAGCTATTTTCATAGATTTACATATATATTTATACAAATACATACATTATTTTAACACAAACAATATACTGTATAATCTACTGCCTTTTTTCATTGCCATAGTCCTTTTGCCTGCAGTGTAGTATTCCTCTGCTCAGCCGCCCCGGCAGAGGGTGGGAGCTTCCCCAGGGGATGGTCATTAAGGTTACTTGGCAGAGAAAAACCTTTATATGCTCCTCCTGGTGCACGTTTGCTCATATTTATTTAGGATCAGTACAGACAATTAGAATCACAGAAACAGGAGTCTTAGCTAGCCTTGTGTCCCCTTCATGCCCTGGACACCTGAGGCTCTGATTCAGTTTTCCCTAGCTGGGTCACTGACCTTTGGTTTTTGTGTAAATTGCTTTTTCTTTTCTTCCTTTTTTTTTTTTCTTTTTCTTTTTTGGAGTTGAGAGGGCAGGAGGATGATGAGCTTGCCATGACCTTTGCAGGCCAGGCGTACACGAACTCTAGGATGTCCCACATACTGTGTCACAGGCTCCACAATGGGTTTTTCTTCCCTCGGTTTGTTGTGGAGTGACAGAAAGGTCAGTGTAGGCTAACTTAGCTGGGTAAGCCTAGAAACAAGATTCAAACCAAATCTGCCTACCCAGTTTCAAAGGCTATGCCCCCCACCAACTATATCATGGTCTTCTGCAAATATTTCAAAAATAGGAGCACATCACGTGATCACAGCCAAGTTCAGTGCCATTCTCCCAGGTTCTCCCTAGTTCCTCCTACTCTCCTGACTGCCCTCCTGTCTTGTCTCCTGGTAATTTTCACATACTACTGGCTCCTTCTGCTAAGACAGTTCAGCATTAAGGCAAGCATGCCGTGGAAAACGGAGTTAGCCTGCTCTGAACTGGGGTTTCGTGAGGATCCTTGAGAATCATTCCCCAAAGAGGAGATTCCCGAAGACAGTGGATATGAAGGGCCACCTGCAGTGCCTGACCCTTACTAGGTGCCAGTTAACTCTCTGCTTTATCCCAATTAACTGAGTTTGGTGCCAGGACTAGAAAGGAAAACTAAGATGTGGTCTCGCCTTGGGAGCCCTCACAGGCTAGAGACTGACATATAAATAAATGAGCATAAGGAAAATGTTGGATGAGCACGAAAGAGATAGGATAAACTGCTTGGAGTTTCCTCAGTAAGAGGCATTAAAAAAAACATAAATGAGGGGAAAAAAAAACCCTGTTGACTGAATCTGAAACTGTGCTAAAGCAAGTAGATATTGCAGCAGACCATTTTTTGCTTTGATAAAAGCTTATACCTGGGGTGCCCGGGTGGCTCAATTGGTTAAGCGCCCGTCTCTTGGTTTGGGCTCAGGTTGTGATCTCGAGGTCATGAGATCGAGCCCCAAGTCAGGCTCCATGCTCAATGCAGAGTCTGCTTGAGACACTCCCTCTGCCCCTTTGCCCCCAACTCACTCAGATAAATAAAATAAATCTTAGAAAAAATAAAAATAAGCTTATACCTAACTAAAATGATTTTAAATCAGGTTTTCGTTTTGTGGTAATTGTAAGAAATACCCATTTTGGGGGAGGGGCAGGGGCCAGAGGGTGGCTCTGCCTATCTGTGAACTTGATAAACTTCTTTGAAAATGACTTTCTCTTTGTCAGCTGTACCCTAAGAAAGCTGGGGAGGAAAGAAAGGGAAATCATCCTCCACCTCCCTGAAGTCTGGTTGGTTCTCTTCAGTCCCACAATGGGTAGATGGGCGTGCAAACACAACTCAGGTTCTGAATGGACCTGGAGCATTTGTTCTAGAATATTCTAGATCTTAGTATTCAAGGTGTCATCTGCTGACCAGCAACATCAGTATCACTTGGGAACTTGTTAGAAACGTGGGATTTTTAGAATCTCACCCCACGCTGGATCTATTCTTAATTAGATTCCCCAAGTGACTCCTATGTACATGAATATATGAGAAGCTACGGGCTGGGACAAATCAGGGCAACTTGGCCACATCCATACCTCCCCTCTTGGCCAGCTTTTTGCTCACATACACACCAGGCACCTCTGTTCCCCATCAGGACAGACACCTTTGGAAACCTAAAACGGTAAGGGCCCCCGCTGTGCTGAATTGCTTTTTGGGAGCCCTCTACATTCCCTTCTGCCCAGGAATCAGCATTTCCTTTGTTAACTAGGTAAAAATAATGGGATTAAGAAAGGAAGATGGTGATCCAAATTTTGCCCATAGTCAAAACAGCTGTGGTAGCACGGGTGGGAATTACTGCTTAAGATTTAAAGTCTGTTCCTTAAAAGTAAGCTGTTGTGTACAGTTCTCCTTTTCTTAGCGAAACAAAATGAACTGGGCTTTAAAAATTGGAGATGGATGAATGAGGTTTTTATAATAATCACTTGCATTTAGTCATCAGCTCTTGTTCTCTTCATTTCCTTTCAGATCGAGGCATTTTTAATGAGGGAAGGAATTAGAAAAGGGGCCAGGGAAACCAAAACACAGAAAGAAAAAATTCTGCTGAGCTCTGTAGCCCTTCTCAGTTCTTTAAAGTGCTTGAAAAGTAATATTTTGTTGCTACTAAATCTAATTAATAGCTAGCTGGTACTCATCAAGACCTCATTTCTTTCAACCTTGAAGGCAATTGGAAAGATACACAGATCTGTGTATTATCACAGCAAACAAATTCTTTATTTTCCCCCTTAATCATTTAGAGCTTTATCAGCAATGTAGGCAGCGGATGGACAGCTGTGTTTAAAAAAAATGAAATGCATCTCAGGGTGTTCACTGTGGCATGTAATGAATGTGTATTGATTGATAAAAATTACTTTTTAAAAAATACAATTTTGAAACCAGAGTCTGTAAACTATGTAGTAGGCATGGTTCTTTACTGAGTAGCCAGCCTGTTTCTGAGGACTGGGATCGAATCAACAAGTCTCTGGAAGCCTGTTTTCTCCCAGCATGGGCTCATCAGAATGCCCTGGACCAAAATGGATTTAAACACAAAGAGAGGATGAAAAATGCTCATCCGGGAGGAGGGGGAGGAGGGGACGGGGGATTACAGCGCGGAGCCCTGCATCTCTGCGCATGCAGAGCGTAGCTGTGGGCTGTGAGTGACATGGGCATTTCTTCCATTCGGAGAGGACCAAGTATGAATTGACTTGGTGGCTGACGTGCTGATAGGCTCAAGTAAAGTAGGTCAAGCCTTAATTGTAGCTCTCAGACATCGAGAGTCCAAGCAGAAAAGGGGCAGCAATTGCCAATGCAGCTTATTTGGAGGGTCTCTGCGCCCCTTCTGCGCGCTCCCCCCCCAACCGCGCCCCCTCCGCCGCAGTCCAAATCAATTATTTCTGTTGAAGCACACCCAAGACTTGATGATGTGTGTGTGTGTTAGGGACAGTGTTGCTCTGTTTGGCAAATATTTATTAAGTATCAACTTTGTACAGCGGTTGAAGCCTCCCGTCTACCATTTGGTTGGTGGTGCCCGTGGAGCCAGCCTCCAGAAGCCCTCGGTGCGTCCGTAACTTAGGCTCTGCTAACAATCTGGCAGCCCTGCTCTCAAGCCTGACTCTTATCAATAAACCATGACAGAAAAATCTGCACAGTGTGTTTGGGGAAATAGCTTACAGGAAGAAACACGATGTTACAACAAAATTGGCCTGATCTAAGCATAGCTAAGGTCTGAATCGACAGGGAATTGTTACAATTAGTGCATTTTTTTTTTCTTTTAACCATTCTTAATCTGTTGTGGGAAAATGAAGGAGTTTTTTCCTTAATCCAGATGAAAAGCGAGAAAGCCTGTCTGTTTGTTTACAGATGTTTGTCGTTTAGTGAAAACACAGATGACCGTGTGCGGTGTTTGGTTTCCATCTGGTCATGAGGCATGTGCCTGTGTACACAGAGCAGTGATAATCTCCTACCTCCCTGGACAGAACCGAGCAAGATGTGGGGTGTTTCCTTTGCACCCCGGGTGGAGGAGCTTTGCCATCTGTGTTTGCTGAGGAACCATTCATTTCCACCATAGCTGGATGGTCCCGTCCACACAGTCATATGCACATTACAATAAGTTTGTTAATTGTCCTTACAGCATTTACAGACAGGGAGGAAAGTCTGATTGTAGAAGGTGTCGGAAGTAGAACTACAGAAGTTCCTGGGGGTCTTTTCTGGAACAGCTGGGAGGGTGTCTGCCCAGTTGGCGTGCTCTGCGCCTTGTATGGACAACATTGCGGTTCTAGCAAAAGGATTAGATGTCAGAACTTGGGTAAAGGGGTATTTCTTTTTATAGATTTTTAAACATTAGTTAATTTATTCATAAGAGAGATGCAGAGGCAGAGGGAGAAGAGCCCAACTCGGGATCCGATCCCAGGACCCAGGATCACGACCCCAATGGAAGGCAGATGCTTAACTGACTAAGCCACCCAGGCACCCTAAAAGGGTATTTTTTATGCCCGCGTGAGGGAAGGTGTCAGGGAATTTCATTTAGGCCTGGACTCATCTACTAAATGAAATAATGTCATGTTCTTGAGGGAGTAGGTGGAGTACCATCTGTATACACGCAGCAGCTGGGAAGCTCTTGGTGGAACCGTGTCTCAAATGTCAGTTCCTGACTGGATCTGGGTCTTATACATTATCAGTTTTAGAGGTTTGGGTATAACTGGTTTACATAAAGGGCAAGTAATCTTGCTCATGTTCATATGAAGGTAAAGTGTTTGAAACTCATTTGTTGTATTTCCTTTTCTACTTCTGTTTCTTTAAATAAAAAAAGTTTGAGGCAGCTACAGCCTGAAGTGTTAGCACCGTTGTATTCTGTAGCAAAACTTGAAAAATTGAAAATAGTTTTGAAAAGAAACCTTCTTTCCCCATTTAATGTATACATAGGTCACTTAAAAAAAAAAAAAAGATTTTATTTGTTTGAGAGAGAGTATGAGCAGGGGAAGGAGCAGAGGGAGAGGGACAGGAGACCCCGTGCTGCGCATGGAGCCCCGTGGGGCCCTATCCCACGAGCCCGTGATCCCAAGAATGGGACTCTTAACTGACTGAGCCATCCACGTGCCCACGTTGTTCACTTTTAAGGTAAAGCCTGTTTAAGCAGGAGGAGAATTTGTTTTGGAAAAAAAAAAAATGTGAACATCTCGAATTTATTCGGTTTGTTTTCAGCAGGTGTAGAAGATGTATGCTTTTTAGATCACTTTTTTGCCAACTCTGGCCAAAAATCTATCATCAGACAGGGGCGCCTGGGTCGCTCAGTCAGTTGAGCATCAGACACTTGATTTCGGCTTAGGTCATGATCTCAGGGTTATGAGATCAAGCCCCTTGTCAGGTCCTCCTGAGTGTGGAGCCTGCTTAAGATTCTCTCCCTCTCCCTCTCCTTCTGTCCCCTTCTCACTCGCTCATACACTTTTACCCAAAAAAAGATATCTTCAGACAGAATTATTCTTCAGAAGTTGCTTATTTTGAAATGGTTAGGTTAAAGCCAAAATTTACCTGTGATTATCTTCTTAATCTTTTTTTTTTTTAATTTATTTGACAGAGAGAGATTACAAGTAGGCAGAGAGGCAGGCAGAGAGAGAGAGGAGGAAGCAGGCTCCCTGCTGAGCAGAGAGCCCGATGCGGGACTCGATCCCAGGACCCTGAGATCATGACCTGAGCCGAAGGCAGCGGCTTAACCCACTGAGCCACCCAGGCGCCCTTATCTTCTTAATCTTGAACCTCCTAAAATTGGTCTCAGTGCTGTTTTTCCTTTATATATGAAACCACTGGATATCTACACTTAGCTTAGAAATAAGTGGAATTTTACTTGAAGTTCATATTACTTGTGTGAGTGGGAAACAATATGCATAATTAGTTACAGGATTATTTTGGGAAAAATAAACCCAAACAAAACCCAAAAAACCCAAGTTTCAGATTTTGTTTTTTAAGCATAGAATCTGTTCTTCAAGTCTGATTTTTCTCATTGAAGCACAGAATGCCAAACACATAGAATGCCTTATGTATTTGACAAATAACTGTGGGGGGAGTGGTACACAACACTCTTCTTGCCACCTTAAGTTTTAGAATGAGGTATTTGTTTTTGATGGAGTCTAGCCCCCTGTCATTCCTGATAAGGATACTGAGGTCTGGGGGGTTCAGACCCATTCAGGGTCACAGGGATTTAGTAATGGAATGGGTTTGAAGTTGATGTCTCTGATGCTAGTTCCTGATTGTTCTCTTCTTTGAAAGAGAATGATGAGCAGACATGATAATTGTACACATGTGAATTTAGAGTCTGAACTGCTTTTCAGGATCAAATAATTTACTCAGGGTTTTCATTATTTTTAACCAAACCATTAGTAACTCTATATGGGATTGAAGAAAATGGTATGGGACATAACAGTATCAAATTTCACTTTCCTGATCTGTTAGGTATATAATACCGCCAACTGACCAAATTGTCTAAGGCCGCCAGGTCATTCAAGGGTTTGATTTAATCTTCTTACCATGTTGAGTTTGGTGTTAAGTCATTGTCCTAAATTTAACAAATTTGTTTTAATAGCCTGTGTATTATTTGCATCTAGCAAGTTTAACTTAATCAGTTATCATGGATACATATGCAAGGACATCGAAGATCCTGTATTTCTTTGACAGATTTCATGAGTCGTTGAATCATTTTATTTTGCCACATATTGATATTTATGTGAAAATGGAGAGACAGAGTAGTTTGTGTTCGTTGTAATTAGAGTCATTTTACTAATATGAAATTTATCCTCTTAAAGCATTTGGAACCATTATCTTGGAGTATAAAACAAAACAAAACATTATCCTAGCATGAAAAATCCACTTAAAGGGCACAGTTGTTGCTACAGTTCGCTTTTCTTTACCAACTAAGATGGGGCTTTGAAACCCAGGGGCATTGGCCATGGGAAGGAGCTATTGGCATGGCATGAATAGAAATTTTGCACATGCTTGTTTTGAAACTCGGCTACTTCTGTTCAGGGTTGACTGGTCTCAGTGGTAACAAGCTTAAAATGGAATAATGCCTTTTTGCCAGCACCATCTTGATTCTTCTTGTACGGACTGCTTGAGCCAATGTAACACATAATGTAGAGCAAAACAAGGAATCGATAAAGCCATTAAGTAGCTCACTGTCTGGCTAGGAATGTTGATGAATGGGTCCGCATTTCCCCTTGGGTGTTTTTATTCACCATGGGAAGAAAAGGAGTGGGCCAACAAAGTAGAGCAATTGAGAAGAACGGTTTTTCATGCCTGAGTGAGCCAGTTCAGCCGGTGTCTCTTTTTTTACCTTGAAGACTTCTTTTCTTATCTGTGAACCAGGACCTGCAGTTGGTCATCCAATGCTTTCCCCTCCCTGTCTCTTATTTTTGGGGTTTATTATTAGTTGATGATAGAAGCAAGAGATATCAGACATATTCATAAAACTCAGGCATCAGTGAAATTGTAACATCACTTAGAGTCATGAGACCAGTGCCCAAGAACATGGTGCAGGGGTGTATACTGGGGCCACAGGAGAACATGTGAGCTTGCATGTTGTATTAGTTCGCTAGGGCTGCCGGAACAAGCTACCACGGACTGGGTAGCTTAAACAGCAGAAATGCACTGTGTCATCATTCTGAGGCTACAAGTCCAAGATCAAGGTGGACAGGTTGGGTTCCTTCTGAGGGTTGTGAGGGAGAATCTCCCCCATGCCCCTCTCCCAGCATCGTGTGGTTTGCTGACAGTCTTTGGCGTTCATTGGCTCATAGAAACGTCACTTTATCTCTGCTTTTATGTTCACGTGGTGTTTTCCCTGGGTGTATGTCTGGGTGCAAATTTCCCCTTTATTATAAGAACACTAGTTGTATTGGATTAAGGTTCACCCTGATGACTGCATCTTAACTCATTACTTCTGTGACCCTGTTTCTAACTAAGGTCATGTTCCAAGGTACTGGAGGGTAGGTACTAGGGTTAGGATATATATGTGATTTGGGGGAACAGAATTCAATTTGTAACAGATGGATTTGATGGCTGATTTTGTGTGTTTCTAAAATTTCAGGAGTGGGGCGCCTGGATGGCTCAGTGGGTTAAGCCGCTGCCTTCGGCTCAGGTCATGATCTCAGGGTCCTGGGATCGAGTCCCGCATCGGGCTCTCTGCTCAGCAGGGGGCCTGCTTCCCTCTCTCTCTCTCTGCCTGCCTCTCCACCTACTTGTGATTTCTCTCTGTCAAATAAATAAAATCTTTAAAAAAATAAAATAAAATAAAATTTCAGGAGTGGTTTCAAGTCAGCAACCTATAGGTTCAAAATTAGTAAACACCTACTGCACTTTACAGTTTTTTTCTAGGTACTTTCACATACCTTGTATTCCTTCCCACAGCAAACAAATATATTTGTGTTTGTGCAGGTTGTTGAGATTCTGTAATAGAATAAAATAGAGCAGACTCTGTAGATGAGCAGGAACACCTTAGAATCTTCTGTTTTCATCTGGGTATGAAAAAGCATAATAAATCCCAGTCACCTGCATGAAGAGTTTAATTTACTTTAATCAAGCTCAGTGGGTAGCAACTGTTGGCATTACACAATACGTGTATTGTCTCATGACTTGAAACATACCCTGTACTTTTGGATTGATGCAAGGGATTTGTCAAGGGTAATTTGACTCCTGTTAAATAAAATCTTGTACACTGACTTTTTTTTTTAGGTTTTATTTATTTATTTGACAGACAAAGATCACAAGTAGGCCTGAGTGAGAGAGAGGAGGGAGCAGGCTCCTTGCTGAGCAGAGAGCCTGACGCGGGGCTCGATCCCAGGACCCTGGGATCATGACTTGAGCCGAAGGCAGAGGCTTTAACCCACTGAGCCACCCAGGTGCCCCTATACACTGACTTTTGAACTTAGCCTCTTCCCTACCTCAGAGGATAGTCTCTCAGATGAAAGTTAGGTCAGACGGGTTCCTGTTTGTTTGGCAAAAGAAAAAAATCTTGACACGAAGGTATTCTTTGTTTTTAAGGTTTTATTTATTTATCTGAGAGAGAAAGAGCAGGTGAGCTTGAGCTGTGGGAAGAGCAGAGGGAGAGAGAGAACCTCAAGATGACTCCACGCCAAGTGTGGAGCCTGAGTTAGGGCTCGATTCCAGACCCTGAAATCATGATCCTGAGATCATGACCCCAGAGATATCAAGAGTATGAGCTTTTTGGGGATTGTCGTTGTTACTGTTGTTTTTAAAAAAAATTTTTTAGAAGATTTATATTTTTAAGTCATCTCTGTACCCACTGTGAGGTTTGAACTTAGAACCCTAAGATCAAGAGTTGCCTGCTGTACCCACGGAGCCAGCCAGGCACCTCTGTTATTGTGGGTTTCTAGATTCTGCATTTGAGTATGTCAGTTATACGTCAAATCGGTGTTCACAATATGTTCTTTCATTCCTTTATTCAGCAAAAATGGAGAGTAATCTGGAGGATGTTGGAGATTCAACAATCTGTGAGATATAATCTCCTCTGTGTAAGAATTTTTAGTCTTTGTTCATTTACGCATCCAACCTTTCTTCATGCTTATTGAGTGGCTCCTGTGTGCTTGTGTCCCTTTTTCTGTGTTTGAAAAAGTGATGCGACAAATAATACCTGCCTTTGTGGGCTTGTGTTTCAGTGGGGGGAAAGAGATGAACATAGAAGAAGGGGATGAGCGTCAGGACAAAGGCAAAAAGATTAAGGGGAATTGGGCATTGTTGGAGGTGGGGAGTTAGGTAGGCACCACCTATTTTATTTATTGTGTTTTTTATTGTTTTTAAAGATATTTATTTATTTATTTAAGGTTTTTTTTCCCTTAAACTTAAGTTTTTTAGTTTTTTTTTAATTTTTAAATAATCTCTACACCCGACTTGGTCCTCCAGCCTCCAGCCCTGGGATCAAGAGTTGCACATTCCACCAACTGAGCCAGCCAGACCCCCATCGTGCCACCTCTTTTAAATAGGCCGATTGTAAAAAAAACTGACATTGAGTAAAGTTAAGCATATGGTGTCTGGGACGGAGGGGACAGACAACCTACTCTCTTGCAAAATCTCATTTGGACCCAACAGTCATTCTGTAAGAGCACGTGTTAGGATCCACATTAAGCTAAGGCTGAAGTTATTCAGGATCAAGTCCCTGGGAAATAGTTCTAGAATTCCAGCCTTTTGATGCAGCATGCAGCTGCCTAATTGGACAGACGTCTCTCTGTGACTTTGTTCATAGGAACCTTCTTGGGCTTCTTTCTCAGAGCCCTCCCCCCCGCCCCCAGCTTTTTTGCCAGCCTGTGTGTACTAGAAGGGCTATGGCTGTATCTGGCTTGCTCCCTTGGGTCTCCAGCTCCTAGCTGTTCTTTGAATAAGAAGGATAAAATACGGTTCCTGCTTCCTGTAGAGAGAGGATCAGACATCCAAGCCTGCAGATGGGAACACCGTTCCAAGGGGACTAAGACCAGCTTCTTCAGGGTGGACCAGCTCAGCATCTGGCTCTGGGTTGGAATTTGTGGAGTGCTCTGCAGCTGGGGCTCACGTGCATGGGCTTCTCATTTTTTCTGTGGCCTACACTAAATAGTCCATTGTTCATCAAGGAGAGGGGAAATTGATTTCAAATTACTCCTGTATTGGTTAAAAACCAAACTGCCACAAATGCTTTATGGGAGCAGGGAGAAGATAGGGCCAGGGTTTTAGCTGCACTAAAACCTGCTTAATTAACCGAACACTGTCTCTTACGATGTGACAGCAGGCGTGACCCCGCTTCTGCAGAGGGGCTTGGTTTTCATGGCCATACTCCCAGGGCCAGGGGTAGCTTAGTCCTGGGAGGATGGAGGATTTATGTGTCGTGTGCTTCTCTTCTATGGCGTGCAAGCTTTCTTGGGGTCAGGTGCTGTTTGTGCAGGCTCATGAGAATGGATTGTTACATTCCCAGGGATTTTGTGAGCTGCTTATGAAATTAAACATAATCTTTTTTAAGCATAAAATTATGTAAACTTACAATTAAATTTTATAAAGAGGTAATAAATACCCTGAGCTCCTCACTTCCTAATTATATTAATTCCTTTTACTGTTATCCATGGTCTTGAGCTTATGTCTGTTGTATCCGTGTGGTAGGAATGCTGGACGACGGTGTGCTTCGGTCACCCCTTTTCTGCTGCACATTTAGTGATGTCACAGTGCTAATTTGAAATGAGCTTAAACCACAGAAATCAGCAAATGGTGCATCCAACCCCCACCCCCAGACCAGGATGGCAGAATATTTACAAATACACCTCGGACTGGGGCCATCCTTCATATTACTTTGTCAGGGCTACCATAACAAAGTACTGCAAACTAGATGGTTTAAAACAGAAAATTATTGCCTCATCGTTCTGGAGACTAGGAAGTTCAAGGTCATGGTGTCAGCTGGGCTGGTGCCTTTTTGGCACTTCGCAGAGAGACTGTCCCTTGCCACATCCTGGTTTCCAGTCCTTGCCGACAGTCCTTGGCGTTCCTTGACTTGTGGGTTCATCACTCTGCTCTCTGCCTTCATCTTCATTCGCGTGGCCTTCTCCTCACATCTGGGTGTGTCCTCCCACAGTCATCTTCCTTCTGTGCCTCTTGTTCCTTATTATAAGGGCACCAGTCATATTGGATTAAGGAAGGGCCCATCCTATTCCAGTATGACCTCATCTCTGTTTACACCGGCAATGGCCCTATTTCCAAATAAGGTCACATTTTGAAGTGCTGGGATTGGGACTTTAACATCATGTTTTCCTGGGGACACAATTCAACCCCTAACAGCCTCCAGTGGTCTTCTAATTCTTATTGGGACACCTTGCATTTGCCAGCTTAGATAACAAAAATAAACATAAGCGCCCCACATATGTAATACCTTAGCGACATACTACATACCAAGTCCCCCCGACCCCCACCCCTCCGTGTGTTCTCAGTGAGTCCTCTCAGCCAGCCTGTCATGTAAGTAGCATTATTCCCATAGAACAGGTTAGGAATTTGGTTGTGGGCAAATTGGAACAGTTGTCCCAGATGGCATATTAGGTATCTGAATCCAAATACCACTGCCTTTAGTCAACTTACCTGTCATGAGTCTTGTTCCCCAGAGCTCTAGTAGCTGTGCCAAATCCACATGGAGGGTTAATTGCAGCAGAGTAGGCGAGAAGAAGGAAGAGCTCATGTTTTATAAACTCTTGGCAGAATCAGGGACTAAGCCTGGTGCCTTCATCTATGAATTACCTAATTTAATCCTGATGCCAAATTTCTGAGTTGTTATAGTCTATGTAGATGAGAAAATGAACTATAGGGCGATAAAGTGAATTTTGTTCACTGGCCGGGGGCACAGAGCTGCTAAAAGGGGATGGTTGAGATAGGAGCCCGGGTCTCTCTGGACCAGAGATCCTTCTTGTTCGTGTTGCCTTTCAGCAAAGCCCACATCCAACAGTTGCTATTCCTGATCCTTCTCGTGGGCTGAGGTATTAGACATGTGTGTATCTATTTTCTCATTCAGTCAGTAAGTACTGAGAGAGCCCTAATGATGTGCCAAGACTGTGCTAAGGGGTGGGTTATGACGTGTAAAGAGGGACTCACAGCTCAGCTCTCAGAACTAGAAGGTTTTAGATTCCTCCACGGCCAAGCTTCCTTAAAAGCTCACGAGGTCTTCTGTCTCTGCCATTTTCCGAGTTGCAGACAATTCTCAGCCTGTCTGGCATATTTTGTTTTCTGTTGTGGTGTAATAAATCCCCATAAACTCTGTGACTTCAAACAACACAAACTTCCTATCTCAAAGTAACCATGGAACATGAATTAGTTGGGTCCTTTGCTCAGGCTGAAATCAAGGACATGGGCCAGGGCTCTAGTCTCATCTGAGGCTCAGGGTCTTCTAACTTCCAAGCTTGCAGACGGTTGGTACAATTCAGTTCTTTGTACTTGTAGGGCTGAGGCCTTAGCTTCTAAAAGCTGCCTGCTGTGTCTATCTCCATGACAGAGAGTCTCCTATTGGCTTCCTCGAGGCCAATAGGAGAGTGACTCTGCTGCTTCTAGGCTCTCAAAATCTCACCTGATTAGGTCAGGCCCACACAGGATAAATTCCCCGTTCTTTTTTTTTTTTTTTTTTTTTTTAAGATTTATTTATTTATTTATTTGACAGAGAGAAATCACAAGTAGTCGGAGAGGCAGGCAGAGAGAGAGAGAGAGGGAAGCAGGCTCCCTGCTGAGCAGAGAGCCCGATGCGGGACTCGATCCCAGGACCCCGAGATCATGACCTGAGCCGAAGGCAGTGGCTTAACCCACTGAGCCACCCAGGCACCCAAATTCCCCGTTTTTTAAACTGAAGTCAACTGATAAGGGACATTAACCTACAAAGGCCCTTTTTCTTTATCATTTGTGATGGCTAGAAGAAAACCATAGTTTTCACTCCTACTCAAAGGAAGAGGATTACATAGGATGCAATACAAGGGTGTTGGTCACAGGCCGTCTTGGAATTCTTTTACCAGATACTGTGAAGGACATTTTTATCCTTTTGGAGCTGGACCCATGTTATTTGCATATATCCCGTCCCTTACCTGAGCTCAGTATGTCCACATAGTTCATGAGCAAGTCAGAGTTGAAGCTTACTGAGTATTTAGACTGTGACTGGCTTAGTATGATTAGCATCTGCTCCACCAATCTGTGATTAGTATAAAGCATGCAGATTCTTTGTATAGAGTCCTGGTTCTCTGGCTTCATCTCCAAACCTCTGTTTTCGATTATTAAAATATTCTTCTTCTTCTTTTTTTTTTGAAAGATTTATTTATTTGACAGAGAGAGATCACAAGTAGGCAGAGAGGCGGGCAGAGAGAGAGAGGAGGAAGCAGGCTCCCTGCCAAGCAGAGAGCCAGATGTGGGACTCGATCCCAGGACCCTGAGATCATGACAGGAGCCAAAGGCAGAGGCTTAACCCACTGAGCCACCCAGGCGCCCCTAAGATAGTCTTAATTTAAAAAAATTGCATTTTCACTTGGGAGGAAGAGAAAGCAATACAAAGTAGGTCAAGCATATAGAAATTGCCAGTGCTACAGTACAAGGGTGTAGCAATGATGGGTTCAGGCATGGCTGGATCCAGATTTTCAAACCATGTTATCAGGCCTCTCCCCTTTTTTAATAGCCTCATCTGCTAGCTCTTGTGATGTTGATAGATAGCCACCCTCACTCCCCTAACACCTATAGGTTTATATGATATAATCTTATTTCGGAGGAAAGAAACTTTTCCTAAGTCTAGGCATCTTCTTACTCTTTATTATCAAGACCTGGGTCACACTGGGTTAGACCAGTAACCAGACAAAGCTCAGATCATGTCCCTGCACCACTATGACTGAGGTAGGAGTAGAAGCCCCACATTAGGCTCTTGCAATAGCTTTCTTTTAGGAAAGAGGGGGCTTTGCCAAGGGAAGAGAGAGGGAGTGTTGTCAGGTGAGAATTACAAAGACCCAGTTTGAGGCCTGGAGTGATAGATACAACCTAATGAATCATCTTTGGTAGAATCGGTATTCCTTAATTCTCCTTCCTCAACACCATAGCTGGTGAAACAGAAGTGGTGTGGACAGCCATCTGTGAAGTAATTAAAGCTTTGGGGAAATGGCGGTCCCCGGTAGCTTTTCATTTTAGTGTAAATCCTCTGTCTTCTTGACATGGGTCTCCTTTAAAGACTTAGGGATGTTGTCCCGAGAAAATGACACATGAATTCAAGAAGTCAGATCAAACTGTGTTCTTTGGGATTCATTAAAGCCGAAATGCCTGGAGCCCAATGCTAGCCGATGATGCATCAAACGCACTAAAACTCAGACGTCTCTCATTTTATAGGGTATTTCTTTACCACTAAAAGGCAGCTTCGCAAACTCTTTCAATCTTTTTTTTTTTTTTTTTAAAAGATTTTATTTATTTATTTGACAGACAGAGATCACAAGTAGGCAGAGAGGCAGGCAGAGAGAGAGGAGGAAGCAGGCTCCCTGCCAAGCAGAGAGCCTGATGCGGGGCTCGATCCCAGGACCTTGGGATCATACCTGAGCAGAAGGCAGAGGCTTTAACCCCCTGAGCCACTCAGGCGCCCCAAACTCTTTCAATCTTATATGACCTTTTTTGGGGGGTGGGAGGGGGATCTAAGGATGTGGCTAGAAATTTTTTTTTTTTTAAAGATTTTATTTATTTATTTGAGAGAGAGAGACAGGGAGAGAGAGCATGAGTGAGGAGAAGGGCAGAGAGAGAAGCAGACTCCCTGTGGAGCTGGGAGCCCGATGCAGGACTCGATCCCGGGACTCCGAGATCATGACCTGAGCCAAAGGCAGTTGTCCAACCAACTGAGCCACCCAGGCGTCCCTAGAAATTTTTTATTACTAACCAGCCTTAACCCCCGGCTTCTCTTTGGAATTGAATTCTCTGTGAAGAGGCCTAGACGTGGACCTTCCTCTTGGTGGGTTTTATCAGTTTGAGGGCTTACTGTTTGGTTTCTGGGATGGCTGATGTTGAGGTTGCAAACTAAAATAAATACCCTCTGGGCTCTGGAAGCCCATAGAGGAGCGAGGAGAGCCAGAGGGCATGGCAGAACTCCGGAGAAGTAGACAACCTCGCTCTACTCAGTTTGATTGTTACCCCGAGGGGATTTGAGCCAGTGTTGGAACATTCCACTATTTCAAGAGAAACCAGAGATTTTAAATTTCACTGAATTACTTCTGATTTAAAATTTTTCTAATGACTTTAGTTTTTATTACACCATGAAGGCTGAAGTAATGATCTTTTGGCGAGGCTCATCCTCTGGGTGGTCAGTTTGGGGCCTCTGGTGTGCATCTCGCCCGGCTCACAGGGCCTACTGTGGATGCTGTTTGATGCCTTGCAGGTTCCATTTCCTTCTTCCTCACAGAGCCTCAGTTTTGAACAGGGCTCACCCTGCCCTGTGGACCCTTGTAGCTGGGGAAACCTAGGTCCAGGGTTGGGTTTCTTGGGTTTCTATCCCTTACTAGTGATTGGTTTGGCATTTTGGCGGTGTGACCTGACTCTGTCCAGTGGAAGGCAAAGATGTGCGTGCTGGGCCCTCCCATGGAAAGCTGCATTTTCCCTTGAAGCCAGGGGAGCTGTGGTCCCTACTTGCCCTCAGTGCTATCAGGTGGGCCACCCACAACTATTGCAGCGTCTTGCTGTTAGGCTGAGGATCAAGTCAAAGTTGAGGACCAACCTGGATGGGAAGAGGAGAACCCGGATTGTTGTTGACATCCTTGAGGGGCCGAATCAACCAGCCCTTCATGAAGACTGCCCTTCCACTGGACTTCTTTTGTCTGTGATAAAATAAAGTCTTAGTGAAGGTAGCCTGAGTGCCTGAGAAGCAGACTAGGGGAGACGCCAGTCCATTTGTGGACCCCATGAACCATTGATGGTAAAGGATGCCTTTCCCGATGCCAGGCTAGGCTGTTACTGCTTCAGGGCCAGATGATAGAAGGATTTCTTCTTAGGTCTTTACTCTGATCCCTTGCTGTTGCCCCCTTGGAATATTGTCTAGTATAATACTGCATCTTTCTGTTGAGAAGGACGGTCTCCACGGGGAAGAGAGACCTCATCAATTATATGTGTCACGGGTGCCCAGAGTGGTGAGCGGACCACGTGTTTGCCGTCAATGGTTTGTGGTCAGATTAACCTGAACATGAAACTGAGGCCTTTGATTTCTTTAAAGGGTTAGAGAAGGATTAATGATAACTAAACTATGACCTTTACCATTTAGGAAAATTGTTCTTCAGGTTGATAAAATTGTTCTTCAGGTTGATAGACTTCATTACCTTTAAGAAAAGGAAACGTGCTCAGCGGTGTTTTGTATAATCCACAGTGTTTCAGGCTTTTAGAACAGTACAGAACAGAAAGGGGTCCCTGCTTGACCTTTATTCTGAATGTAAATCAACTGGAAGCACCCTACTATCTCTAAATGTTTCAGATGTTATTTTTTCTTCTTCTCCTCCTCTTCCTTCTTCATTTAACAAGGAATAACATTAAGAGGTTTTCTTATTTCTGTTGGTTTATGCAGATTATTCTTCCCAACCTTTTTCCAGCTGTTAAAAATTAAAGACTACCTTTCTGCTATTAAAAGTACAGATAAACTTGCCCATGCACAGTTGATACATTTATTATGATGATGATGATTATTTGATCTAGCTTGGAGAGGCAGTGAGCAATGTGCTTGGTAAGCAGTGTGAACGCTGATGCCACACTGGGTTTGAATCCCAGCTCTGCCACCTACTGGCCTTGGGTCCTTGGCAAATGGCTGGATTTTTCTGTGCCTCAATTTCCTGATCTATAAAATAAAAATAATTGTAGTGCCAACCTTGTAAGGATGTTTGCATTAACAATTTAATGCATGGGCCATTTTTAAGAGCTTGGAACAGTGCCTGATACACTCTAAGTGCTCTGTGTGTGTTTGCTACTAGACAGCGTCACAATAATGGTAATAAGATCTCTGATACTACGACTGGCTGTAGCATCAGGCTTTGTTAAGAGATTTTGGAACACCCGAAACGTTTGATAGATGTAGTGCCAGTGTTTCTGAGATTACAAGTGATTTATTGCTGGATATAAAAAAAATTGCCCTATGGAGGTAAGCTTGGGGGAAGGAGACTCTGTGGGGCAAGGATGCTGGGCTGTAGCCAGCGGTCTTCATAGCAGATGGATAAAGAGATTATATAGCGTGTTTGCGTAGATGGATTTGGCTGTGCTCAGGGTGATGGTAAGTACAGGAACCGATTGTTACTTAAGAGCCCCACACTAAAGCACGCGGCATTTAATAAGACAAATATTTCTCTGTTAAATGACCATTCCTTTCAAAGATGGGTTGTTCTCTCCTTCCCTTAAATGTTATTTATCCTCTTACTATCTCGTTCTCTTTCCATATTGCAAAGGCAGTAAGAGTATTTGATCAGAAATCCTAATCATTTTGAAATCTTTAAAAGTATGGGGTTAAGAGCCAGTGAAACCTGGACCAGAGCTCTAAAGGCACCATGTACTACTGTGACCTTGTGAGGACCTCATGAGGGTGTTGGACAAGCTCTGTGGGGCTCAGTCTCTTCATCTGTGAAATGGGTGTAACTGTTCCTCGGAACGTGGGTCTGCGGATCAAAGGAATCATGTATGTAAAGTGGCTGACGGACCTCACGGTACGTTCATCTTTTTTTTTTTTTTTTTTTTTCCTTTTTCATCTTTTCCCTGCTTTGTTTCTAACTCCATCATCAAACTTTAAAGCCTTTTGGGGCACTTTTTGTACATATGTTGTGTTGTTTCTGCTGAGTTTTCTGAGAAGGGAGCCTATTTAGAAGGTAAAGAACCATTTTTCATTTATTAGTAACTATATGTGTTTTTCGTGGGCCTTCAGTTTATTTGGAATTGTTTTCCTAAAATTTGTGGCTGAATGACGGCAGGGATTGCCAGACTTTTTCAACAAAGAGCCAGACGGTAGACGTCTTTGACCTTGCACGCCATATATCTAGGTTGTTTTATAGCTCAGAAATAGATAGGCATGGCTGTGTTCCAATGAGACTTTATTTATGGACACTGAAATTTGAATTTCATATATTTTTCATGTGTCACAAAATATTCTTCTTTTGACTCACCCTAACCATTAAAAAGTATAAAAGCCATTTCTTTCTTTTGTTTTTTTTAATATAAAAACCATTCTTGGTTCGCAGACCATACAGAAAGAGGCCATGGACTGGAGTTTACCAACCCCGCCATGAAGGTTTTGCTAAAAGTATTTTATAATCCAAGCAGCAGAGGAGGGTGTCATTTACAAAACTTGTCTGGCCAGAGTCTTGGAATGGGAAGCATCTTCTGTAACATTGGTGGTGACTTTGCAATTTGATCGGATTCCTGTGCTGTGTTCTTGGATGGCCTTTGCCCAAAGTGAGGTATATCCGGTTCAGTGTAGCCCAGGGCCTGTTTCCAATTAGAAATGTTAATGCCTGGAGCCTTAGTAGCTGCTAGGCCTGAATGGCTTGATTGCCTCCCTGAAAAGCTGTTAACTTCTCCACTGCTTTTGAAAGGGACTTGAATTTTATACATTCTCTGGCCTATTTTGTTCCTTAGGTGTTTTTTTCCCCCCTCTGTCTTCTCTGCATTAAAGGTGCATTAGTGTATTCTCAGTGCAACACTTCAGAGTTCTTGGAATGGGCAGAGAGCAGTTATAACCCATAATAGCAGGATAATCAATGGAAAGAGACAGATTGCCAGGTTGTAAATCATGTGAGAGAATTTGATGATATCAGCTTGGGGGGGGGGAATGGATCCTATTACTCCTTCTGAATTCTCTGGTTCCTGGAATTAATTTTTTTTTTCTTTCTTTCTTTCTTTTTTTTTTTTTTTTTTGTACTTGTAATCGTTTGATGGAACAGACTTTGGCATGAACGAGAGGATGACAAAGAACAGGTCAGCTGTGTCCCCTCCATTCCTAGGATCCTGCTCACCCCTGTATAATTTCCGACCTGTGGCGTGCAATGCTGTTTCTATAGCCATAGTCCGCACTGCAGAGTGGGATACACTTAGACTGTCAAAGACTTGAAAGAGCATTTATTCCTCCATATTCAAAAGTGAAGAAAATCACAACCTTTAGACCAGGACACTCAAAAACCTAGCAGCATTCTATCAGATGCAATTACTGGCAGTAGAAAGCAAAGAGCTTGCTTTTTTTTTTTTTTCCTCATTTTTAAGAGACATAAACTGTACCTTTTACTTTCTGACTTAATGCAGAGAGATGAAAATATGCTAAAGACATGGATTTTCTTTCTTTCTTTCTTTCTTTTCTTTTTTTTTTTTTTTTTAAAGGCATAGACCAGAGGCATTTTGGAACCTTTCATCTAGCAAACCCAGCTTCCCTTTAAGCAGAGCATCAGGATCGCTTCAATATTTAGGTATTAATATTCCCTTGTGGCTCAATTAGCTCCTTGAGATGAATTTCTCGGCACTGCTGTCACAATGAAAGAAAGACATGCTGAAGTGTAAGAGAATTTGTGTGTTTCTTAGATTGGAAGGATGTGTTGAGTCAAATGAACATCCTCTCAAGGTTAAATTATCTATTTAAAACCTCCCAATTACAGTGCCAGGTACAATCTTTGATGAGATTCGGGGAGAACAAATGACTTAATCGGTGGGAGAGAAAGTCTCTTTGTATAGAGGAAAGCGATGAAATCAGAATGAACTGGACGTTGTTTATTTTCTGGGGAAACAGTTGCTTCAATTGAACATGATTTCATATCACTAAAACATGAAATGTTATTGGGTGACTAAAGGCCCTGGAATAGAAGAGGGTGAGGGTCAGTTCTTGCTCTCTGTGCTTTAAAAAAAAAAAAAAAAGAAAGGAAGAAAGGAAGGGGGGGATGGGGAGGGAAGGAAGGAAGGAAGGAAGAATTGTGAGTTGACTGGAACAGAAAACTACCAGCAATATACTGTGACCTCTCTGTGTGCCATCTCATCCATCCAAGGAACTTGGATGGTGAATATAGTTTTTTTTTTTTTTTTTAAGATTTTATTTATTTATTTGACAGATAGAGATCACAAGTAGGGAGAGAGGCAGGCAGAGAGAGAGACGGAGAAGCAGGCTCCCTGCCGAGCAGAGAGCCTGATGTGGGGCTCGATCCCAGGACCTTGGGATCATGACCCGGGCCAAAGGCAGAGGCTTTAACCCACTGAGCCACCCAGGTGCCCCTGAATATAGTTTTATTTAAAAGGTAGTCTCCTGGCCTTCTGGAACAATCACCCAGGTCCTGTTGCTTTTACTCCACATTTTACTTTTTTTTTTTTAAGAATTTATTTATTATTTGATAGAGACACAGCGAGAGAGGAAGCACAAGCAGGGGGAGTGAGAGAGGGAGAAGCAGACAGGGAGCCAGATGCGGGGCTCAGTCCCAGGACCCCGGAATCATGACCTGAGCCGAAGGCAGATGCTTAACGACAGAGCCATCAAGCTGCCCCTTTTACTCCACATTTTAAATGTTGACTCCCTCTAGCCAGTGTTCTCCGTCTCTTCTTTTCCTGACTTTGTCAAGGCCACTGTCCTGCCGGAGTTAAAACAATGACCAGCCCTTTTGAAGTGTCTCTCTGCTTTCAGCAATATCTTCCTGCTCATTACACATGGCAAAATCCAGACTCTCACCTACCGGTCCTGCCCTATGCAGTTACTCACTTGGGGTAATCCTGATGGTGTAGTAGCTGAGTCTAGACCCTGGAGCCAGACGGGTAGGTTCAAATCCTGGCTGTGTTACTAAGCAGCCTTGTGACCCAGATAAGTTACTGAAGCCTTTCTGTGCCTCAGTTTGCTCACCTTTAATGTGGGTGTAATAATAATTCTAGTTGATAATACTTAGTAATAATCCTAGGTAAAGTTGTGAGGAATAAGTGAGTGAAAATATGGAAAGAATTTAGACCATTGCTTTGCACTCAGTAAGCACTGTGTCAGAGTCCGATGATGGTACTGTTTTGTTCTAAAATTAGCATAGTGATTATTATCTCTTCCTATTGGAGTTTTGTGTTCTGGCTTCTTCTCTTGTATATCCCAACTTAAATGCCCTTTCTGAGTGACTGTCATCATCCAGCTTCTGAAAGGTCCCACCCTTTCCATCCATCACCACCTTGCACTCTACCCATTACAGGTTGGAAAAGCTTTTTTTAAATCATAGAAAAAAAAAAAAGCAACAACAAATATGACACCCCCCCCCCCCCCCCCACGAAACAGGTTGAATTCCTTGCCAGGCTGATGCCCTGTCTTCTCTGAACACTTTTATGTGTGTTTTCTGCATGCGTATCTCCTAAACAAGGACATTCTCCTATCATGTCACCATCCACCCATCAAAATCAGGAAATTACCTTTGATACCATACTCTCATCTAATCCTCAGGCCTCATTCGAATTTGCTGAGATTGTCCCAATGGAAAAAGGAGCCATTTGGAATCAAGGGCTAGTTGTTAGTCTCCTTGGTTTCTTTTTTCTTTTCTTTCTTTCTTTCTTTTTTTTTTTTAAGATTTTATTTATTTATTTGTCAGAGAGAGTGAACACAGGCAGACAGAGTGGCAGGCAGAGACAGAGGGAGAAGCAGGCTCCCTGCTGAGCAAGGTGCCTGATGTGGGACTTGATCCCGGGACACTGGGATCATGACCTGAGCCGAAAGCAGCCGCTTAACCAACTGAGCCACCCAGGCGTCCCCTCCTTGGTTTCTGGAACAGTTTCTCAGGCTTTCCTGGACTTTTATGACCTTGATAATTTTGGAGATAACAGGCCAGTTATTTTATATATTGTCTATCAATTTGGGTTTGTCTGACGCTTCCTTACAATTAGATTCAGGTTATGTGTCAGGGCGGGAATACCAACAGAAGTGAACCCTTCCATTGCATCCTGTCAGGTGGCCCATGATTTCCATAGGTCCGTTGCTGGAGATGTTCCCTTTGATCATTTATAAAGGCAGCATGTGCCAGACTTTATTGTAGAGTTACGCTTTTCTCTTTTGTAGTATTTTGTGGAATGATACTTTTAGACCCTTCCTAAACTTTCAACTTGTTTGTTTTATCATGCCAGTTTTGGACTCATGGATTTCTATTTATTTAGCAGGTTATCATCTTTTACCATTATTTTGATGCTCAGATTCTCCCCTTGTTTAGATAGCGGGAGTTCCTTCCAGCTGATTCCCCTGTCCTTTGACGTGTGTTGCCATCATTGTTCGTCCTTACTTTTTGGAACAAGAAGTTCCAGGTTCATCTTGTGCTTTTGCTGGTCCCAGGCCTGGATTTGGCTACGTTGCTGAGGAGTCAGGGAGCTGAGATTCCTTTTAGGGGAGAATGGTATTTAGAAACCAAGATCTGGGCATTAGGTGTGTTCATTGCTTGTGAGATGTTATGGCTTCCAGACCTGTTCAGTGGACACATCAAAGGATTATTTTATACACACACACACACACACACACATATGTATATATATGTGTACATTTGTATTTATTTCTCTATTTTTATGTATTAAAAATTGTAAATTCATTACCTCCAATTCCATTTCAACAACACATGGTTCAACTTTGTTTTCTCATTTCTGTATTCATAACTACTTTCTCTTGACAGTGAGTAAGCTGGTTTCCATTATCTTAAATATATTTCCTTATTCAATCATCCCACCCCATGCCAGGCCACTCTTTCATAAAGACACTCTGCTCAACTCGGAGATACCAACACTCCATGCCAAGCCCTTCTCCTCCTCAGGTATAGATGTCCTCTTCACCACACTTCTGGACAGATGGTACCTTTGTGCAAAGAAAATGGTACCTTCTCTCCCTGGCAGAGAACAGCCCCATGCCAGGGCATCTTGTGTGGCAAGTGGTGTATGTAGGCTACTTTTCACTTCTCTTCATTGACTTATGCTGTACATCAGGTACCCACATTTTATATGGCGGTGCTGATGACTTTATCCCTGACTATGCCGGATTGGTTGATGGTGGGCTCCTAACCTACCTGGGGACTTAAGGTGCTGTTGCTGCTCTCTCAGGGATGCTGCTGTGTTGAACCAAGGAGGTTTGAGAAAGGGTGCTACCGGTAGTTGACTTCCTGCCATTGGCACGGGAAGGCAGAGAAAGCTTGGTTCAGTAAGAGGGAATAAAGTAGATGGACAGAGGGGCTGGAGGCAGAGGACTGGTGGAGGCTTCATAGAGGGCTTGAGAGCCTGTTCCTAGTTTGTATCTGAGGCTAGATGTATCCCTGCTCTTGGAATTTGAGTGACAGTCTCATATTTTTGTAATAAATTTGCTCTTTAAAAAAAAAAAGATTATTTATTTATTTATTTGAGAGACAAGAGATCACAAGTAGGCAGAGAGGCAGGCAGAGAGAGAGAGAGAGGAAGGGAAGCAGGCTCTCTGCCTAACTGGTCGGTCCAGTTAGGGCGCCACCATGTAATCACTCTTCTGTTGCTTCTGGATAAAACTGGGGCTTGATCTGTGTGTGATTCTATCAGAGTATTAGAGACCACCTAAAAGGGCATTTCTCTCTCCTTGCTTTCTCTTGGCCTCTTGTACATAGGAAGTTTATTTTCAAGAAGATAGTGTTAATCAGATACAGAACTTCTTCCAGGAACCAGATGGCCTTCATTTCTTTCTTCCTGATTAGCTACATAAAGCTAATTGTCCAACTGAGAGAGGCTTAATTTTACAGGCTTTCATGGGAGGCACACTTACTGTTTACAGCTTTCCACCCCCTCTTGCCTTCTTCGCCAGAGGCTCTGCTCCAGCAGGGAAGCCGGAATCCAATGCTAACAAATTTTGGAAGAGGTTAGATTTTTACAAGGAGTCACCGTGTCGCGTGAGAACAACTTCTCTTTCATCCTGCAGGTTAAAGGTGTGCCTGTGTTGTTCTTAGGCCCTCCGTCCTCCGTCTTCTCTGTATTTATCTTATTTTAGAGGGTTTTGACTGACACTGGGAGTTTGTATGGCAGTGTTCAGATAATGTCGGCATTAATGTTCTGTAGGCAGGGAGAGGGCTGATTGTGCTGGAGACCATATTAAGGAATTGTAATCTAAAAATTACACTGAATTATAAATGTGTGGGGACACATTATTATAACTAATTATGAAACGTACAAAAAGGCCAAGTGGTACTTGGTAAATCTTGTTATTTCTTGTGGTGGAAAACTATTTTGCATCAGTGGAAGTATTACACGGAAGCGTGGTGCCTTTTATGCAGAGGAAAGATAATAGTGGCTGGGATACACCATCAGCCGTGTGCTGGGTGAAAGATGGCAGGCTTAAAAAATCCATTTGTCTTTCTGGCAAATTGTCTTAACATAATCCACATGCCTTTCTAATTTAAAATAGGAGAGTTAAACAAAGTTTATGCTGAAGTTACATCCATTAGGAAACTGGTGCAACTCACCAGTTTACAGTCTCCCAAGCCGAGACTCCCGCGTTAGAAACGTGCGTGCGTCTCCTTCTTGTATTGAATTGTGAATTCACATTGCATTCCCTTGCAAGGATGTGCCATTTTTAATTAAGACTAAAACATGGTGGGGTATTCTAAATTAGGCCTGATTATAATTGCAGATGGCAATTGAGCTTTTGGAAGCTGGTTTCTTTAACTGTTAAATAAAAATTGTCTTTTTTAGTGTTGGTTTGCAGAAGTTCCACGGTGGTTGTTTAGGGGGAAAAAAACCCCTCAAAGCCTTTTCATCTCTTTGTTGACGTTCAACTAAATATCAGAGCGTATTCATCCATCTTCTATTGGGGGGCTTGACTCTGAAGAAATTTTTCTTAAGGGTTTATTAACAATTGAGTAAATGAAAAATTTTGGCCCACAAAGCCGAACTTTCTGGAAGCTTTCTGCTGATGAATATGGAAAACCCATGACAAATATTTTTCAGGTGGTGTTCTCTGAATAGTTTTTGAGCCAATGCAATAATAGAGTGACAGGTTTGGTGTCTTTTTTTTTTTTTTTTTTTAAATAAAAAGGGTACTTTTGACTGATAGAAGACTTTTACTGGTCAAAATTAGTACCGTAGCATCCCTTCTGTTTGGTAGGCTAACTTGATTTTGTTCAGTGTCCCAGAAAGGTTTATGGACATGATAAGACCATTGCCTGGGTGTTCAGTGGATTTTTAGCATGCTGTTCCCAGCTTAGAGGAACCATGTATACACAATTTCTGCCTGTTGATGGCACATAGACCCAGTAGGCCAGTGGTTGGCAACCAGGGGTTCCTAATTTTGCCCCCTGTCTCCCTTCAGGGGATATTTTGGCAATGTCTGGAAGCATTTCTGATTGTCAGGACTGGGAGGTGGTGCCACTTGGTAGGAGAGGTCAGAGATGGTGCTAAACATCCTACTGGGCACAGGACAGTCTCCCACAGGAAAGAATTATCTGGTGCAAAATGTCAATAGTGAGGCTGTGGAGAGACCCAGCAACAAACAGTGAACTCATCACGCTTCTCTTTGTCTTCCACAGTAAAGATGGGCCCAGATTTGCCACGGATCTCCTTGTATTTCATCCTCCCATTATAGCACTGGTGGGTAGTATATGATATTAAACACGAGTTGATAAAAACAGTCGTGTTTTCTGGAAGAATTCAGTTGGGAAGTCAAAGGTGAGCGGTGTGTTAGGGAAGAGCAAGAACTCTGCGACAGGACCTGTAGGGGGTTTGCTTCCCGGGGTTGGGTGACAGTGCATTACTCTGTTCCATCCCGGAAGTCGGCCTCAGAGTGGATGGCACACTTTCCTGTTAGCTCTTGTAAGCAATGACTTCCTAACAAGCTGGTGATGAAAGTCACATCGTAAGCAACGTCCCGCCGTAACGTTCCGCCTCCACCCTGGTTTCTGCCTAATGAAGACTGGCTGTGTACAGACCCCACTGCTTAATTTTGTTGCATTTTGTGTACACACCTCAGAAAATAAAGAGACCAGGCAACTAGGATTGAGTAGAATAATAAAAAGGACTTTCTTGAATGGTGGCACTTCTGATGTTATTTTCCTGCCTTACGTGACTGGAGGAATAAGGGGAGAAGGACGTCATGGGGCTTATAAACAGCTGATAACAACAGGCTTCATTTACATTTTGTAGCTTGTATCCCTCCCCCCCTTTGAGCACATGTGTAGGGAATTGAAATTGCAGTTTGCCTATTATGTGTTGGCAGTAATCTTTCAAAAAAAATTTTATGTTTCAAAATCAGGCAGCCAACAGCAGTAGCCAGTGATATATAGGGCTATTGATGTGAATTGAATTTGCAGAGGGAAAATGGGATTTGGTTGCAGTATGAACTCATAATGAGGTGGCCCCATAGATTTGTAATGGTCAGCCATTGTTTGTGCCCAGAATCAGCTAGGCATCAAATACCTTTCAAAGAGAGACTAAAATGCAACTTGAGCTTTTGTTGCTGCTGCTTTTTTCCCCCCTCTAGTTAATGGAGTGGTTCCAGAGTTGTGTCATTTCCTTGGGCTCTTGTGAGGGTACTGGAAGGTATTGGGTTCTCCTTTTGGGATCAGTGATCTTCACTGATCATTTTAAAAAAAAAATTTTTTTTTTAAGATTTTACTTACTTATTTGACAGAGAGAGGAAGAGAGGGAATACAAGCAGGGGGAGTGGGAGAAGGAGAAGCAGGCTTCCCACAGAGCAAGGAGCCCTATGCGGGGCCCGATCCTAGGACTCTGGGATCATGACCTGAGCTGAAGGCAGACGCTTAACCAACTAAGCCACCCAGGCACCCCGATCTTCACTGATCTTATTCACTGTCTTATCAGGAAAAAAATTGGACCCATGGCCCCAGCGTACGTCTGTTTGTTGATATTGGATATGTGGTCTTATACCAAAATGTTATGTGAACTATAAAACATAAAGAAATGGGACCCATGAAGTAAAAAGTGTTATGATAGAAGATTAATTTTTTTTTTCCTCCCGTCCCTAAGGAACCTGGGTGTGTAGCCCTTGGGTTCTCACTGCTGGAAGTGACAGGTGCTAGCTAATGTTGCCTTAGGTGACATTTTCAGATCATGGAGAACTTTGGGCTGCCCTTCTTTCCATGGAAGTGTCTTAATCTTGAACCTTGACTATGATTGTGTGGTGAGAGATGCTGATGGGATTGGATTGATACTAGACATTCAGAAGTGGTTTTCCTCCCTGGATACAGAGTGTAGGCTGGACTAGAATTAAGTCTACGGAAGTGGACAGCTCAGGTTCTATCTGGATGTTCTGTCTTAGAAGTTTACTTTCTGATTTATCTCAGTTATTTTTTTTTTCTTGTTCTTTTTTTTTCTCCCCTCCCTCCCTCCACCCCTTCTTTTCTTTTTTTGTGCCAGGGGAAACTGGGACACATTCTTTTCCATATATAGATGTTTTCTTCTAAGGTCTTCTCTCTGTATGGGGGGTTGAAGTTAGAATAATTATAGTATTTGAATGAGTGAATGAAAGCATCAATAGATGTATCTTAGTCTGAGCTGTCCTGGTTAGGTGATCTTGGTGTGTTCCTCTGATTCTCTGTTTTCCTACGTGTGCAGTAAGGATCATAGCTGACCCATGTGGTTGTCTGTCGGGTTAAGGAGGGTGCATTTGAGCCTTCACAGAGCTTGACATCAGGTAAATGCCCATTTCATTATGATGTGATTATTCTCTCTCTCTACAGTCCCTGTCCTTGGAATTCTTTTCTTTTCTTTTTTTTTAGGATTTTATTTTATTTTTTTAGTTTTTTTAAAAAAAGATTTTAGTTCTTTATTTGGCAAAGAGAGAGAGTCAGAGAGCCTGAGCTGGAGGAGGGGGACAGGGAGAGGGAGAAGCAGATTCTCTGCTGAGCAGGGGGAGCTGGACAAGGAGCTCAATCCCAGGACCCTGAGAACATGACTTGAGCTGAAGGCAGATGCGTAGCCAGCTGAGCCACCTAGGCACCCCTTAAGATTTTATTTCTAAATAATCTCTACACACAGTGTGGGGCTTGAATTTACAACCCAAGATCAAGAGTCCCCAAGCATGGTCCACCAACTGAGCCAGACAAGTGCCCCCTTCTTCTAATTCTTGAAAGTACTTCTTTTTTTTATTAGTTTTAATCTTTCTTTATTTATTTAGAGAGGGGGAGGAGGAGAATGAGGGAGGAAAGGGAGAGAGAAAAAGAGGGAAGGAGAGAATCTTTTTTTAAAAAAAAGATTCTATTTATTTATTTGACAGATAGAGATCACAACCAGGCACGGGGGTGGGGGGCGTGCGGGCAGGCTCCCTGCTGAGCAGAGAGCCCGAGGCGGGGCTAGATCCCAGGACCCCGAGATCATGACCTGAGCCAAAGGCAGAGGCTTAACCCACTGAGCCACCCAGGTGCCCAGAAGGAGAGAAAATTAAGCAGGTTCCATTTCTGGCATGGAGCCTGACACAGGGCTCGATGTTAGGACCCTGAGATTATGACCTGGGCCAAAATCAAGAGTCAGATGCTTAACCAACTCAGCCACCCAGGTGCCTCAGTTCTTGAAAGTATTTCTTGGAAGTCTCCACTTAATCTGGCCAAGACTGATTTCCCTAACCTCGGGGCTCTTAGACACCACAATGATAATATTTGCCGGGCCCAGTTATGCGATCATTTACTTAGGTGTTCTTTTACTTAGGTTTTTTTTTTTTTTTTCTAAGCACATTTGGTTTCTGGAGGATGGAAACGAAGCCTTCAGTTTCTTTTGTGGTTGGTTGCCTTCTCTTGCCTCGCTGTCCTGCAACCATGCTGAGTGAGTAATCAAAGAACTAATTCTTAGTTGTCAGGTGAAAAGGCATTTTTGTGCTGAATCGAAAGACTTAGGTTTGGGTAGACTCTGAAGACTTTGGAATTAGAGAAGGTGGAGGAGGAAGGGGGAGTGGGAAGGATTTCAGAAATGAGATTTTGCTAATTGTAATTAGTGCCAAACAGAAGTTGGTACACTTCTGTAGTTTTGTGTTGTCAGTCACTTTGGATGATAATTTTTTTTTTTTTTTTTGCTATTATTTTTAAGTGACAGATTGCAGTACATATTTTAGGACCTGCCACCCATTTTGATTTGAAAGATTATGTTGTTGGAATTTCAGACACTGCAGGTAAAGATCTAATTTTACTAAACAACAGGGATTTAGGAATCTTGTAAATTACTTTGCTCCTGCAACTGAAAGTGGTTTTCTCCGATTTCTTATGCAAATAATTGTAAATCCTGTAACCAAGGAGAGTAAAACTTTTCATGTCTTTTAGAATCTGTTTTCTGGTTTTGCTCATTCTGTAACAGTCTTAACCTTAATAGGCAAGAAGTATAAATTGTGTGGATTACCGAGCAAAGATGAAAGGTAATATATTTTGGTTATTTTTTCAGTTAGCAGACTGCCTCTTAATGAATCCGATTAAGTGCCTCAGTCACTTCCTTTCCTACAAGTTGTCTTTAGGAAGGCACATTTGCATCCCAAATGCAATACAGGGAGATGGTTCTTTTGCTCCTTTTACTGAAAGTAATAATATCCTTATCTTCCTGTTCTAGAATTGCAGGCATGACTGCCTGAAGCTGAACGAAAGACTGATTTCCAGCTGTGTGTCTTAATATCAGGGAAATACCTCACACCCATATCACACTGATGCGAGAGGGGTTCTTTAAGTGCTAGCAGTGTGATGGATTCTCACTGACTTAAGATTTGGCTTTGGAGAGGTCCTCTAGGTTTATTGTCAGGATCAAGGCAAAAATGGGATAGCCAACTTGCAACAGGCAGTAATGAGAGCCAGCAGCCAACTGGTGTTCAAATGAGTTGGCCCCTACCGTGTCTTGTTTTTAGGGACGACACTTCATTCAATAACCAGATCCTTCCCTGGTGACATTCTGCTTTTCTTGGCTGGGGAGGACAGGGAACCTGCATGGAGAATTCGGGGGAAAATGTGGGAATCATAACCTAGAGGCGGTGGTAGAGGACATTGAGGGGCTCCGGATTTCTCCTGGAAGCCCTGATGGGTGTGCGATGTGGTTAGGGGCGCTATTCTGCGGTTGTTCAGGCTGGTTTTTGTCGCCTTTGCATCAGGCTGGAGAATTTGAGTCCCTAGTGATGCTATCCAACATTGAGAAAGAAAATCTCTTTCAATTAGCAGAGACAAAGTATTGACAATGAAGTGGAGCTGATGCCTATAAATATAGACGTTCTATAATTGGAAAGGAGCAATTAAAGATGACTTGAAGAAAACTTCCAGTTGCTGTTTGTAGAAGCCAACTAAATGACTACCTGTGAAAGCCTTCACCTGTTTGAGAATTATAAATATCACTTGCACAAACAAATACCCAAGGGGATGGTAGCTGGCCTTGTAAGTCTATTCTTAAATCTTACTGCCAAGCCCCAGATGCATCCTCTAGAATTTCCTCAGAAAATACTCTTTTGTAATACATCAGAGGCTCCGTTGGGCTGACTGCTTCCTTGGGTGCTCAGAGGTGCTCAGTTTACCTGTGGAAACCCAAGAGGAGAAGCCACTGAGCTCAGGATAAAGCAAACTAAAAAAAAACCATTTCCTATCTTCTGATGGTGCAAATAGGGATGGTTGATGAGTTACAAGTAGAAGTTGTTGTCTAAGGGCTTCCAGGAAGGGTTCTCTGAAGGGATTTAGTCCAGTGGAAAGTATGCTTTTCTTTAAAAAAATTTTTTTTGTTTTATTTTCACATTTTTGCATTTCAGATGTGGTATACAGATGCAATGGCTAGGAACTACAGCAGCCATTTTGAGGCCATGAGGAAATGGTCAGGGGACTTGCAGAGATGGGCCGTCTTTGAGTTGCTGAGTGTCTACCTGCCGCCACTTATCTCCAGATATCTTGTTAGATGAAAGAAATCAACCCGTATGTGTTTAAGCTCCTGTAATGGGTCTCTGATAGCAGCATCAGAATGCAATTCCTGATTCCAAACTTCAGATTCCCCATCTACAAAATGAGGATGCTAGTACTATGTGTTGTGGGGTCATTGTAAGGACTTAATTTCAACATGTGCAACAAAGTACTTACCATCATGATTGACGGCTGCTACTTTTCTTTTGAAGTGATTGTTAGCATTTTCGCTTAATACATACCACAATAGGTCCATACATTCCTTTCCTAGGATTCCTAGGTAACAAACTACCACCAACTGGGTGGTTCAAACAGCAGAAATTGATTGTTTTATAGCATTAGAGATCAGAAGTCCCAGTTCAAGGTGCCTGGCACAGTTGGTTCTTTCTGAGGGCCGTGAGGGGTGAGTCTGTTCCAGGCCTTTCTTCTTGCCTGTAGGTGGTTAACTTCTCTCTGTGTCTTCATATCATCTTCTCTTTATATGTGTTTGTCTATAGAAATGTTCCCTTTTCATATTCCCATTCATATTGGATTAGGGCCCACCTTAATGGCCTCTTTGTAACTTGATCACCTTTGTAAAGACCCTATTTCCAAAACAGATCGCATTCTGAGGTACTGGAGATTAGGACTGCAACATACCCTTTTTGGTTTAACCAGTCATGGTACATACATATGTAACCTACTGAATTTTTAGTCTTTCATTCTTTTTCTCATTATGGAAGTTCTTTACAAAAATATCAAATACTTCTCAATGAAAAATTGCACCCCCCCCCAAATGTCCTGTTTTGTAAATTTTAATTTATACTTCTAGATTCTAGAATTAGTAAGGGCTCGTGAAAGGGCCCTTTGTTATAATTTTAGGGCAGGGACTGTCAGCTCTTATGTCCCTCTTGGATGTGAGTATTCACTTAGGTAGCTTTCAAATCCATGCCTAAGACATCTAAGTCTGCTATTAGTTATTCCATATTCTATAGAATTATTTTTTAAGAACACTTATTTATTTTTATTTGACAGAGAGAGAGAGTGCACAAGTAGGCAGAACAGCAGGCAGTGGGAGACGGAGAAGTAGGCTCCCCACTGAGCAGAGAGCCTGATGTGTGGCTCGATCCTAGGACCCTGTGCTCATGCGAACCCAGATGCTTAACTGACTGACCCACCCAGGTGCCCCTTCACAATTCTTTAGAATGAAGTCTCAGTGTGGTCACAGTCATACATGTTATGGGTCACTGGGTGCTCTTGGTGATTGATGCAATGGTAAGGGCCTTGAGCGTCCTCCCACAGTGTCCCCAGGACATACCACGTCAGGCTATTGAAAATATCTGTACCGATGCTTCTAAACATCTCAGCCTCCAGTGCAAGTTCCGTGGGGTGGGACTTGTTTAAATCAAATTCTGGTTATAAACATTAAAAAAAAAAAAGTGCTAAAGTTTATACCATTGGAGACTTTTTTCAGCTGTTTAAATCTGGAAGAGAAAATGTTAATGCAGTGTTCTTGCAACCCCTTTCTCTTTCCAAGTATGTCAGGCATGGAGACTGTTACCTCCTGAGTGAAGCAGAGTGGCTTATGTATGAAATAAATAACTTTCCTGTCCCGGTAGGGTTTTGTTTTGTTTTGTTTTGTTTTGTTTTTTGAAGATCACTTTTAAGCAACATTATGTATTTGTAGGGGCTTGTCTTCAAATAAAAGGCATAATTGAAATACAGGAATCAAGAGTGTGATTCAAGTGTAAGGTAAAATTGATGACATCCCTTACTGCTTTATAGATGAATTACTTTATGGTGGCCTGTTTCCCGATAAAGCTTTTTTAAAAACTAAAAATGCATTTTTCTAGCCTCTAATCGTCCATACTGACAGCAGCAAAAAAGAAAGGCTGTTCCCCCCCCCTTCCCTTAGCAGTGATAGTAGAAATTGCTTATTGCTTGAAAATCTATATTTGCCTGCTGGTGTGCCATTAAAAAGGGATTTTGTAGCCTGAATTCCATTTTTTTTATGTAACACAAGACATAAGGGGTTGCATTTTCCATATTGGCAGATTGTGGAATAGGTGGGTGACTCGAAAGTGGTCTTTTTCGTTTGGAGTGTTCAAAACCTGCGTGTGCCAAAGAATGGGGAATGTTCCCATGTGAGATTGAACAAAGATGATATTGGAGTTAGTTTTCTCTGCATCCACCAAGTTATTCACCTTCTCGGAGTTAGGAGCTCAGCCCAGTCAGGAAGATGACTGCTCTTTTTTTTTTTTTTTAAAGATTTTATTTTTTTGGTAGATACATACCACAAGTAGGCAGAGAGGCAGGTGGGGAGAAAGGGGGTTGCAGGGGCGGGGGTGGGGAAGCAGGCTTCCTGCTGAGCAGAGAGCCTGATGGGGGGGGCTTAATCCCAGGACTCTCAGATCATGACTCAACCCAGTGAAACACCTGGGTGCCCCTCTTTTTTTTTTTTTTAAAACATTTTATTTATTTATTTGAGAGAGGGAGTGAGTGAGAGCACAAGAAGGAGGAAAGCGGAGGCAGAGGCGAGTGGAGAAGCAGACTCCCTGCTGAGCAGGGAGCCCAATTTGGGGGGCGGGGCTCCATCTCAGAGTTCTGGAATCCTGACCTAAACTGAAGGCAGATGCTTAATAACCCACTGAGCCACCCAGGCACCCCTGAAGATGATGAGCACTGTAACCGCTCCTGCTTGTATCCTGTCCTGGATGCCTACCTCCCAACGTGGTCAGCAGTAAATGCCTAGAGGAGAGGAAGTCTAGCTGGCAAATCATTAAATTATCCTCTGGTTTAATTTATGGGGCCTCTCTCACCACCTATGATGTTTTCTTGGAAGAAAGAGGAATAATTTGAATCAGATCAAGCCTCTTGATGGGATGCTGGGCATAGAGCACAATAGAAATGGACACACTTGGAATGCAATCAGCAGAACCCAGAACGAGAGGAAGTCTTTACGTCACATGACTCCATTTATTCAACAAATGGACTGGATGGTTTAAAGAGTCAGAAAAGAACCTTTAGATTAAAAAGGATTAGAGAGGCAAATGCACGGTGTGGACTTGGGATACTGATTTGATGAAATCAATGTTAATTTACTTATTTATTTTTTTGAGATGGGGAGATTTGAGGACTGATTATCTGACTCGTGACATTACTGTTACTTTTTGGGCATAGACAAGATGGCAGTTATGGAATTATATTTTAAAAAAGAGTCCTTATCTTTTAGTGATGGATACTGAGTTCGTTATGGAAAATCATGATGCTGGGACTTGCTTTAAAGTTAATCCAGCTTGAGTAGGGAGTCGGGGTGAAAATAAATAAGATTTTTCCTATCTGATGATTGTTGAAGGCCGGAGAGATAGTTTTGTGGGGATTCTAATGTTTATTTTTGGATGTCTGAAATTTTCAGTAGAAAATTAAAAGGTAATAATGACCTACCTGTTTTCTACTCTCCATGATGACTGCTGACTTTACCAGACCTACTTCTTTTTAAGTATTCTTAGGGCAATAAATAGTTTAGTATATAACCTTTCACCTCAGAGTAATCTAAATACAAATATAGTCACTGACTTGCAGGAACCAAGCCTTAAAGAATTGACAGCTTTTATTTAATGACCCATTTTCCTTTATTTGAACTTAGCCCTGTGGAATAAAGGGGATGTTTTATTCATCAGACTTCACTTTTTTTTATTTTAGAATGCCTTTGTAGGAATTAGCAGGTGTTTAATTATCAATGGGAGGATTCTGTATTTGCTGAACACAGTGGAAAGTCATTAAAAGAAGTTTAAAATATGAAAGCATCCAATGGGAGAACTTGGAAGAAATGAATAAATCTGTTCTCCTGTGTCCTGGGTTTATTAAGGTCAAATGAGGTGCGGTTTAATATTTTCCAGCTTCATTGTAAACTAAGCCAAAGGAAAATCTTTCTGCCCTTTGGTCAAACATTCCTGTGTGAAGAGAACACCAGCTACAGTGGAACACTGCCAAGGTGTTTTGGGGTCATACCTTAGCCCTCCAGTGTAGATAGTTGAGATAAGCCAGGATTTATGGATGGATTTATCACCCATCTCAGTGGTGGGGTGTGACTTCCACTTTTGCATTTTATTTTCGTGCTATGAATATTTTTCTGGAGTGCCTACTGAGGAACAGAGCTAACCAGAGTTTACATTTCTTGCTCTTTTGTCTCACTGGAGTGTAAACTGTCCCCTGCTCCTTTTCATCTGCTCCTCAACTTTCTCTTTTTCTAGCAACATTGCCCTATCAACTTCCAATGAGGCAAGGCCTATGGTTGGTGGTAAATTATCTGGATCTGGGGAAAAGGATGTGATTAAGTTGAACCAGTTTGGAGATTGGGGTGGGAGAGGGTCGGGGAATGGCTACCATCGATTCAGTACTGACCCTGTGCCAGGTACTGCGTGAGGAAATGTCTACTTTTTTTCATCCAAAATTTCTGCAAGGTAGGCATCACTCCTATTTTATTAGGAAGGAAGGAAGCTCAGGGAGCTTGGATAAATTGATCAAGGTCTCATGGTGCCCGAGCATCTTTGTTGGTTAACGCACTCAGGTCTGTGCAAAGTTGTGTTGGTAACCAACACACCATATGCATTCTCCAGGTTGTAGGTTGAGACAATGACGATCTAGTTTCACCATGATGCTGCTTCTTATGGACTCCATATGGCAAGTTGAGGGTCAGGAGGAGGGACACTGGGAGATGGGCATTTGTGCCCCTATGTAGTTCACCTTGGGCGCATGGATGGACTTAAGATTGTCTAAATTAGATCCGTAACTCACTTATTTTCTGGATAAAAAAGGGGCACAGTAAGGACAGACAGACACTGGTAATTTGGTTACTGTGAAATGGCTTCATTAGTTCTTTGTCTGTATTGCTATTTTGTTTTAACCTCAAAGATGGAAAGGTCTCCGTGATGGAATACAGAGAGATCTTTGTGAACAAAGCTGCTTATAAGCCTGCATCGACAGGAAAGCAGTATCTTAAGGCTTGCAACTGACATTACTTTTGTGGTCTCCAGTAAGAAGGAGCTAAAAGCGTAATGGTTTACTGTAGATTCTTTTGAAGGCACATGGAGTTTGTGAAGTAATGATAAACAGACCGCTTTTGATCTGGAGGCTCTCCAGGTTCCCAAGCGTCACGCGTGTCTTTGGCTCTGGGCTCCTCTTCCCTTCAGGAGCTGTTCCGTCAGGCTGCTGAGGGGCATTGGAAAACAGATAGACGGTGGATGGAGAACAGCAATTTCAAGCAATGGACAGTAAATCATAGGATTGGAGAAGTTACTCAGGCTGCGGTAATGTGCCCAAAGATGCTGAGTAGGGACTGGTGACTGAGACGTGCATTTAAGTGGTATTTCTTGGCCACAGGGCAGTGGGAATTGGTCAGCTAGATGTGTGCTTTAAATGGATGATCTTATTGGTGGGAAATAAAATGATGGGGAGAGAACTGTAGGCTTGCCTCCTGGACCTTATTCGGAACCTTTTTTTATGGAGCTGTTGGCTAGAGCAGATTTGGAGATGAGGAGGTTGGCATGATCTTCGTTCTGAAATAGTTTACTTGAACTAACTCATTTAATCTGAGCAAACTCTACGATTCTGGTTTTCTACCTTTCTATACATGAAGAGGAGAGCCTCATGGGAATAAAACACTTTTCTTAAATGTTTTAGGTACTAAACTATGAAATACCTGGTGAATAATACTTCAGCATTCCATGCTTTATTATGAATAGGGAGTTTTTTTCTTTTTCTTTTTTCTTTTTTTGCTCCCCGGGGAGCAGAGAGCCCCATGCGGGGCTCGATCCCAGGACCCTGGGACCATGACCTGAGCCGAAGGCAGAGCTTTAACCCACTGAGCCACCCAGGTGCCCCGGGAGTTTTTTCTAAGTCAGAGGTATTTTGTCGTGTTGTCTACCCCCAATCATAAAATAAAAATTAACTGTCTTTCTTTGGAGAGCTCTTTGGGGGATCTTTTTAAAGACTGGTTCAGCCAAAGGAATTTTCCAGTTCAGTTGACACGCTTTGCAGTGTTTGTGGTTTCACATGGTTCAAAATACTTATTATCTCAAGTTTCTTTGACAACAAGGGTAGAAAGAAGAATTCGTGTACTTTCCCCAAAGTAGTATGATAATTGTCAAATCCTTAGGAAATGTGTCTCAGTGAGAAAGGAGGACATCTTGCCATTTGCAACAACATGGAGGGAATTTGAGCACGTTGTGCTCAATGAGATACATCAGGGAAGAAACAAGAACTATATGATATCACTTATGTATGTATTTATTTAATAGAGTGAGAGGTTGAGTGGAGGGTGGGGAGTGACAGAGGGAGAGAAACAATGTTAGGCCCAGCACAGAACCCGGTGTCAGGGTTTGATCACACAACCCTGATCATGACCTGAGTGGAAATCAAGAATCCGATCCCTAACCAACTGAGCTACACAGGTGTCCCTAGAATATCACTTATGTGTGGAATCTAAAAATTCCCAAATTCTTTATCTCAGTTACTCATCCTGACAAATAATAGCCTTTATAGCGTGGGTACTATTAACCTCCCCTTATATACAGGAAAATTAAATCAGTATCTTGTCTGTGATTACAGAAATATTTATACATAAGTATTAAGAACAGAGTACCCCAAAATTAACATTTGTGCCAGTTCTTTCTCTGATTGAGACCTTTAATTACTATATTATACTGCTGTCTTATAGATTCTGGCTTTGCTGCCTTGTTTTTCTAAATATTTCCATTTATACTTGAGAGCCGGAGGGACTTAACCATGAAACTTTGCAAACCAGATCAAGAGCAAAGGGTTCTATAGAAGATGTAAAGTGTCAACCACCACAGAATCTGCCTGATTATGGTCTAATTCAAATCTTTCAATTCTAGTTCTTTCTATCTAGAATGCTCGTTGCACTTTTTTTTTTAATTCCTACTTCCTGATGTTTTAATTGAAGTGTAGCCTCCTCTGTGAAGCCTTTCCTGATCTCAAAAAAACATGTTTTTTCCCCTTTATGTGGCTCTTGTATCTTACATATGACTTCACTGAAACATAAATGTTTTCACTTATTTTCCTTAAAGTGTGTAAGTTCTGTGGAGAGGCTATTTTTAAATCTGCATAGCACAGTAGTTCTCAAACTTTGCACATCAGAATCATCCAGGACTCTTTATTTTTATTTAAGATTTTATTTATTTATTTAAGAGAGAGAGAGAGAGACAGAGGGGGCACAAGCAGGGGGAGGGGCTCTGTCCCAGGATCCTGAGATGGTGACCCGAGACAAGGGGGATGCTTAACTGACTGAGCCACCCAGGCACCCCCTTCCAGGACTCTTTAAAACACAGTCTGCTGAGCCCTATGCACCAGAGGTTCTGATTCAGTAGGTCTGAAAAAAGTCTGAAAAAATTCAAGGGTGGTGCCCTTGAATTTGCATTTCTAACAAGGTCACTGTTGATGATGCTGCTGGCCTGGACCACACTTTTGAGAACCGCTCATCTGTCAGAGGACATAAATACATGTTAAATGAGCAACTTCTTCTAGACTGTTGTTGATCCCTCTGAACAAGTTGCTGATAACGTTTTCAGCAAAAAGAGTGATAAACTAGTAATCGCAGGTATAAAACTCATTCCCACACAGCACAGAGGATCAGAAGAGCTTACAGAAACATACTGCAGGTTTTTGTCTTCCCCTTCATTCTCCCTAACCAGTTCTTTTGAATGGACAGGAGGAAATAGGCAGACTTTGAACTTTGAATGAGAAAAGGAACTCTGCTTTGAGTTTTTAGGTACTTTTATATGTTTATCACAAATAGAACACTAATTTTAATTTGCATTATTTTGGGAAAGAGGATAACACATGATAGGAATTAGACTTGGATTTTAGGCGTTTTAGGGGAACCATTCAATTTAAAATAATTGGGCTCCCATGTAATCAAATTAATTCACTGATGTACTTTGGTAAGATAATTTTGCATTTTGTAGTATAGAAAATTTTAAATAAGTAAGTCAAACTCATGAAAACAGAGTGAAATGGTGGCTACTAGAGCATGGGGCCAGGGTTGAGGGATAAGGCAGGTGAGTAGGTACAAACATCCACTGTGTAGTAAATAAGCCCTAGAGACCTAATGCACACTATTGTGAATATAGACGATGTATTGTAATTAACAAACTTGTTAAGAGACTGGAACTTAATTATTCCAATCACTGAAAGAAGAATAATTAAGTAATGTGGTAGAGGTGTTAATTATCTCTACAATGGCAATCATATTACAATCTATAAATGTAAAAAATTAACCAGTTTTACACCTTAAATTTATATGTTATTTGTCAATAAAAAAGGAAATGTATCTTGGAAGATTAATTTAAGTCAAACCTTGAGACTCTTTGGGGGCAAGAACTGTTATTGGGGTACAGAATCCAAACTAAGAGTTCTGATTTTACTGCCTTGAAATTGCTGTTAAAAAACCAAACAAACAAACAAAGTAAAAACGATTAACAACTTTTTGCTAGACATGAAGATCCTCCCAGGTTTGTTATGTGAGTGTATTATTTTCCAAAAATTACAGTTGTAATCTGCAAATACATGTTGCCAGTGTTTTGAAGCCCTTTGTTTTTGTAAATAGTTTGAATTCTGTAGGGGTGTTTATTTTACTCACATGAGGAGCCTTTTGAGCAGAGGGAAAAGGGAAATTGCAAACACATGAGAAGCTTCCCCATTTTCAGTGATGTAGGCACTGGAAACCTAACTATGAATAAGATATAGAACCTCTTTTCAGTAAAATGATGTAGATACTCTGATCATGGTCTGTAGTGGGGCAGTGGAAGCCAGTGTATAATAGGGAATGATCAGTACTTTAGAGGTGAGATTTGCCTCTCGTGTCTAGAAGAAGTGATAAGATACACCGCTAATGCATATGATACTGAATAGAAAGTGGTAAGTATTAAAGGAGGTAGACTGATAAAGTGCTCTTTGTTTCTAGAGAAAGAAATTACTTCTGTTTTAGGAGGTTAGGGAAGGGCTCAGGAAGGATGATGATCATTTTGCTGTACATTCAGCAGCAAGTTTCAATTTGCAAAGATCTTTCAAATTCATCCTCTGGGAGGCAGCTGAGCTATAATAGATACTGGGTCAGAGAGGTTGGGTGGCATACCCAGGGTCACACAGCTAGTGATTATGCAACTATGTGTTTGAGTTCAACGTTCTGACCGTTTATTCCACAGAGAAGCAGAGTGATCACCTCATATCACTTCCCTTCATTCCTCTTCCCTTCTCTGCCTAGTGGATTCCCAGCACAAATCAGGGAAAAGCTTTGCCTCTGGACCATCGCCTGCAAGGTCCCTGTCTTCCCCCGCAGGGAATGGCCTTGGACAGGCGCCCTTGCTTGCCCTGCACATGGGTTGGTTCAAGAACTTACCAAGCTTGTTTTCATCCTAGAGTTCTTACACATGCCTCTGCAGTTGTGTGGAGTCCACACAGAAACCGGGGCACTTGGCTGGCTCAGTCAGTAGAGCATACAATTCCTGATCTCAGGATTGTGAGTTCGAGTCCCACATTGGGTGTGGAGATCCTTTAATAAATAATTTGTTTGGGGGGAAAAAAAAACTACACAGAAACCAACACCCCACCCCACACCCCTTCTTGATTTGGTTCATTGTTAGAGAGACTTCCTTGACCTCTGCATCTGAAGCACATCCTGCCTTCCCTTCAGCCTCCATCTCTCTTCTCCGAGTTATGTCTGTTGCGATGGTTAGCACTATGGGAAGTTACAACTTTTTTTGTTTATCTGTTGTTTTGTATTCTCACTACAATGTGAGTTTCATGGAGAGAGGTGATAGGGAATTTTTGGTCACTGTTATTTTCCTAGTGCCTGGTATTGATACAGGAAGCACTTGATAAGAATATATTAAATGAACAAATGAGTCTTTAAGTGCTTAAGGTGTGATCAAGATAGTCTTCCAAGAGCCAAAAATGAACATCATTGGAGTGACTGTCATTTCCCACATGTGGATTGGAAATCTGGAATTTTGGGGGGATAAGGCTGATGAAACACAAATGTAAGTTGCATTTTTGGATTGTTTATTGCTAATGTATAGAAATATGATTGATTTTTTTATTTGATTTTTGTATATCTTGCAACTGTGTTGAATGATAAGCGCTGATAGGTTTGTTTGTTTGTTTGTTTGTTTTTTATTCCTTAGAGTTTTCTATCTACAAGATCAGGACATCTGCAAATAGAGATAGTTTTGCTTTTTCTTTTAAAAACTGCATGTGTTTTTGCTTTTTTTAAAAAAAGATTTTATTTATTTATTCGACAGAGAGAGGGGTCACAAGTTGGCAGAGAGGCAGACAGAAAGAAGGGGAAGCAGGCTCCCTGCTGAGCAGAGAGCCCAATGTGGGGCTCGTTCCCAGGACCCTGAGATCATGACCTGAGCTGAAGGCAGAGGCTTTAACCCACTGAGCCACTCAGGCACCCCAATCTGCATGTCTTTTATTTCTTTTTCTTGCTTAATTACCCTGGTTAGAACCACTAGAGTAAAAGTGAACAGGAGTGGTCCCCAGAAAAGAAGTGGTGAGAGCAGACACACTCATGCTTTTCTTGATTGTAGTGGGAAGCCATAGTCTTTAGCACTGATTGATAGCTTTGGGGTTTTTGTAGATGCCCTTAATCAGGTTGAGGAATTTCCTTTTTCTTCCTCGTTTGTTGAGTGTTTTAACTATGAAAGGATGTTGGGTTTTGTCAAATGATTTTTCTGCAGAAAACTGAACTTTTAGACTAGCATTTTCTTTTCTCTCTCTCTTTTGTAAAAGATTTTATTTATTTATTTGACAGAGATCACAAATAGGCAGAAAGACAGGCGGAGAGAGGGGAGGAAGCAGACTCCCCGCTGAGCAGAGAGTCCGACGCGGACCTCGATCCCAGGACCCTGAGACCATGACCTGAGCCAAAGGCAGAGTCTTTAACCCACTGAGCCACATAGGAGTCCCACATTTTCTTTTTCCTTTTCCTTTTTTTTTTTTTTTTAAATTTTATTTATTTATTTGAGAGGGTGTGAGCATGAGCAGGGGGGAGGGGCAAAGGGAAAGGAAGAAAGAGATTTTTCACTGAGCAGGTAGGCTGATGTGGGGCTGGATCCCAGGACCCTGGGATCATGACCTGGAAAGGCAGACAGATGCTTAACTGACTGAGCCACCGAGGCACCCTAGCGTCTTTGTTTTTAAAGCACTGATTGCGAGACAAAAGTCTTCTTCTTGACCCCCCGCGCAGCAGAGGTTTGGGAGTGTCCCCCTTTCCTCCCATGAGCTCCTGAACTGCTTGGGCAGTGCTGGTTGCAGGGTGAGCTATCTGAGAAGGATGCCTGTGGTGGTTCTCTGGGAACAGCTCTGCTGACAGGATGTCTCCCCGAAAGTCACAGGCGCAGAGTGCTGGCCGTGACATCATACCTGTCATGCACACTGTTGCCATGTTTGTTTTGCGGGTATAATACTGTCAAAGCAGTGTGGAATGAGCTGATTTCGAGCTGTTGATATAGTTCAGACCTTGGCAGTTCTCTAATCTCCTCGAAGCTTTAGTGTTTGATTGCATTCGTTTGCCCTGCAAATAGTCAACGGTGTAAGTGATCTTAAAGTGAGAATATATCTAAAGCCTGTATTTATAATAGACAAGGTTCGAAGGAGAGCTGAGACCTTGTAAAATACACATATGGACTTCCTGAGCGTGTAATAAAGACTTAACTTCTACTCGTTGGCGCCTGTCAAACAGCCATATTACAAGCGTGATTTGGTGGCATGGGACTTCTATTCTTGATGTTAAAATCACATCCAGCAAAGTGAGTTGGTGCAAAAACAAGCTGTCAGCTATGAGAATGAAGGGTGAGGTAGGATATCCATAAAATCATACTGTGTTCATTTGGCAAGTACAGTAGTTTGAACACATTAGTTCTTTGTTGGGAGAGTCTTACTGTCCAGTATTACCCTGTACCTTCAGTAAGTTATTAAAATAGCACTAATGTTTCTTAGAACTTCTGTATATTTATTGGAAAACAACTTATATGCTGGGATCTCTGTTTAGCAGAGAATCCTGACCCCCCTCCTGCCTTAAAGATTTTATTTGTTCATTTGACAGAGACACAGTGAGAAAGGGAACACAAGCAGGGGAGTGGAAGAGGGAGCAACAGGCTTCCTGCTGAGCAGGGATCCTGACGTGGGGCTTGATCCCAGGATCCTGGGATCATGACCTGAGCTGAAGGCAGATGCTTAACTGACGGAGCCACCCAGGTGCCCATGTGTGCCCTTTTTAATCAGTGAATGCTGTGGGATGGTATTTTAGTTTCAGTTGGAAGTTTTTGTATTATCATCTATTAGTGATACTAAAAATGCTGAGATGCTATGGCTTTGACTCATGTGGCTAAAAATTCAGTGAGATCCTATGCGAAGGGCCCCATCATTTTGCTGTTGAATTCTTACCAATTAGTATAAAGTATTAATTTATGTTATTATTATTAACTCTATTATAGAAAATAAAAGGCTGAATCTTGGTTGGGCTGATTGCTTCTCTCAGGCCATATTATGAAATGGTGGAGAATGGATTTGATTGCAGGCATTATACTGCCCCATTTTGTGTTCTCAAACATAATCCGAATTCAGTGATTAAGTTTTCAGTTACTTTGTGTCATCCATGACAAATATTAGAATTTTAGTATCTTAGAGATAGCTCCTTGGAGCTCTTGGCCTATAAATGAAATAAATCCCTTTGGTTTTATTCTTGACCAGAAAGTCTGGCGGTTTGTGCTTGAATGCTTCTAGCACTGAAGAGCTTACTACTTCATGTTGGCCAACGTTTTCATTATGCTTCCTTATTTTGAGCCAACCAATGGGTCATATTCTTTTCCTAGAATTATAGCATATACAGGGTTCTCCCACTAACCAAAAGTGTAGAGTGTTTCTTTTTTCTTTTTTTTTTTTTTTAAAAGATTTTATTTATTTATTTGAGGGAGAAGGAATGAGAGAGAGCATGAGAGAGGAGAAGGTCAGAGGGAGAAGCAGACTCTCCAGGGAGCTGGGAGCCCGATGCGGGACTCGATCCTGGAAGTCCGGGATCATGACCTGAGCTGAAGGCAGCCGCCCAACCAACTGAGCCACCCAGGCGCCCCTAGAGTGTTTCTTTCATAGGAACGTTTTGTAAGCCGAGATGGCATAAAGCCAGGAAGCAATTACCATTAATTTATGTGAAGAAAATTTTGAGCATTCCCAGACCCCCAAAATAACCTCTTTTAGGCTTTTCTGATATCTTAGGACAAACTTGCTAACGGATGCATGGAATAAATCAAGATAAAGCACAGATGCTCATAGACACCAGTTGCAAGCTCTGGTGGTGTGAGACTGAGATGCTGAATGTAGTTCAGGGAGGAGTTTGGTGGGGCCTCTCTAGCTGCTTGGGGCACATACTGCCTCTGGAAAGCTTGCTGCAAAACAGACAACGAACACAATTTTTGCTTTTCACCTTTTTCTGTAAAAGGAAAAATCCCCTTCAGATTTCTTTCAGTTAGTGAAAATAGGTAGGAATGTAGGTCTTTCTTGAAAGCAAAGTGGTGTAGGATTTCTGAAAAGCAGGTGCTATCTCTGTTAATTTTTTTGAAGTATTTATTTCTTTATTATTATTATTATTTTAAAGATTTTATTTATTTATTTGAGAGAGAGAGTGAGGGAGAGCATGAGAAGGGAAAAGGTAAGAGGGAGAAGCAGACTCTCCATGGAGCTGAGAGCCCGGTGCGGGACTTGATCCCAGGATTCCAGGACCATGACCATGCTGAAGGCAGAGGCTTTAACCCTCTGAGCCACTCAGGTTCCCCTATTTCTTTATTATTTTAAAGAGAGAGAGTGAGCCCGTGAGAATGTGCATTGGTTGGGGTAGAGAGCGAGAGAGAGAGAGAGAGCGAGAGAGAATGAATCTCAAGTAGACTCCCTGCTGAACACGGAGCCTGAATCAGGACTCGATCTCACCACCCTGAGATCATGATCTGAGCTGAAATCAGGAGTCAGATGCTCAACCAACTGAGTCACCCAGGCACCCCTCTATTCTCTTTTTTTAAACATACAGACAACTAAATGCTCCAGATGTTTTTTGTTGTTGCTTTGGGGAACAGCTTTATTGAGGTAAATTCATATACCATACAGTTCACCCATCTAATACTCACAGAGTTGTGCAGCCATTACAACAATCAGTTTTAGAACCTTTTTAACACCCTCCAAAGAAACCCCCATACTATTAACAGAAACCTCCCAATTTTCCCTCAACACCCCCTAGCCCTAGGCATTACTAATCTGCTTACTCTTTGTATCAATTTGCCCATTCTGGGCACTTCCTAGAAATGAAATCATACAACATGTGGCCTTTTGTGACTGGCTTCTTTCACTTAGCGTAATATTTCAAGGTTCATTCATCTTAAATGTATCAGAACTGCATTCCTTTTTATGGACAAATAGTAGCCCACTTATGAATATACCACATTATGTTTATTCATTCATCACTTGACGGACATTTGAGTAGTTTCCATTTTTTGGCTCTCATGAGTAATACTGGTATGAACGTTTGTTCCAAATTCTTTTTGACGGAACAGTCTGGTCTCTCCCTAATCCTGCATTGTATTTATTTGTTGGTTCATCTGAGTCTAATATTTTACCTGGTAAAATCTCACATTGTGGGTTTTAGTCCGGTTCCACCTTGTTGGATGTTTGAAATTTGGGTTCTTTGATCTGTTGTGTGATCTGTTCATTCTAACTTTGTGCACTGTGCCAGTTGATTAAATCTCCACTGTCTGTCTTCCCTGCAATCAGAGATCAAAATGCTGTTCAGTACAGAGTGGCTTCTTAGCCACATGACTTGTGACTGTGGAGGAGGCGGGTCGACCTCCTTCCAGCCTCTGGTCTGTTTACAGGTTGGGGACTAACATACTTTTATGTCAGTATGAAGTATGTTAAGTTACAAAAACATTTTTTTTTTTTTTTTTAATTTTCTGCCAGCACTAAAGCATTCTGATATTATAGGATTATCTTTGCCATTTTCTTATCTCTAGTTCGGTCAGTGAATTGTTTCATGTTCCAGCTCAGACTAGAATTTGAATTCTGGCCCTTGCAACCCTCCGTACCAGAATGATCTTGGGCAAGTTACGTGACGCTTGGTTAATGTTCTGTTCTGGAAAATGAGGAGCAGAGGAACGTGTGCTTCCTGAGGTTGTGGAGAGGGCCGAGTGAAGGAATCCATGCAGAGTACTGATTGTGTGCCAGGCACCCTGTTGAGGGCTGTATTTCAAGGAAGAAAATGGAAGCCAAAGAATTTTCTGTGACTTTCTCAATGCCAGAGCTAGAGCTACCACACATCATGTAGAAGGGCCTCCTGTTCCATCGGAGTCTTGTTCCCCTTTCAGTTTCTGAAGGAAATGAAGCTGTTGATCATACCGGAACACACACCTGTAGAACTTTAGATTCCTGAGGAGGTGACCAGGTTCTGCGCTGTCTCCTCCTCAGCATTTTCACATGCGAGTTTATCCTTGTTGGCCCCGTGCCACAAAGATGGCAGTCACATCTCCAAACGCCGCAGGTCACCATCCAGAGAAAACTGCCCGGGAACAGATCCCTGCCCTTGGAGGATCTGCCTACCTTATGATACGTGAGGGTGATAAGTGAGGGTAGACATCTTCTCATTCAAGGCTGTGAATTATCATTCGCTCAGACTGGAATAATCTTGTGAAGAGAACTGTGTGTGATTGCTGCGTGGTGATCGGATTTCACTTTATCACTTGGAGCTGTGACTCAGTCTTGTGGAATTCTAAGGACATCCATTAAAGAAAACATGTCTGCTTGCTTTTTAAAAAGGGTGTTCATTGGCCTTACAATTTGTCAGACCTTCCGCTGTTATTTTCTTTTTTCTTTCTTTCTTTCTTTCTTTCTTTATTTATTTTTAAGATTTATTTATTTATTTGACAGAGAGATCACAAGGAGACAGAGAGGCAGGCAGAGAGAGAGAGAAGCAGGCTCTCTGCTGAGCAGAGAGCCCGACATGGGACTCGATCCCAGGACCCCGAGATCATGACGACCTGAGCCGAAGGCAGCAGCCCAACCCACTGAGCCACCCACGCGCCCCTGTTATTTTCTTTTTTAAAAGGTTTTATTTGTGAGTAAGCTTTATGCTCAACATGGGGCTCGAACTTAAAAATTGAACTCAAACTCGCTCCACCTGCTGAGCCAGCCAGGTGCCCCCAGACACTGTTTTCAAGGTGTGCTACCAAGTTGTCATTGGCAGAATTCACATAGTCTCGCCCTTTGAGGTCTTAAAAATTGAACTCAAACTCGCTCCACCTGCTGAGCCAGCCAGGTGCCCCCAGACACTGTTTTCAAGGTGTGCTACCAAGTTGTCATTGGCAGAATTCACATAGTCTCGCCCTTTGAGGTCTTAGAAAAATGGGAAAGGCAGAGGGAAAAGGAGGGATCTTTATTGCTAATTCTCTTCAGATGCTGTTGTGAAACTGATAACTGATGTTTTTTTGTATTCAAGATGAAGGATATTTAAGTCAATATTTGTGTGTAGGTTTTTCTTTGTTATGTTGAGGAAAATATCAAGATTGTTCTATAGAGCAGTGGTTCTCGAATTTCTGTATAGACCTTATCAAAGGGAGAAACATCTTGCCAGAACTTTGTGAATTTGAGCCCCACAGATACAAAACAGTTAAGTTTTGTTGCATGAACGTGCCTTTTGACTTACCAGTTATTAGAGTTCTGGCCGTGTTTCGTGTTCATAAATGGGAATATGTTATTTTAGTTTATCCTAGAAATAAAGAAGAAGTCTTGAGATTGTGGACTTTCGAGAAGACTATAGTGTTCTTCCAGCTGTGTTTTGAGAAACGTGCTCCAATGTTGAGCCCACTGGGAGGAAGTGAGGGGCTCAGATGGTCTCCAGGAGGCTGTAGCTTGCAGATTCATGAAGTTCTCGATCAGACCGTATGATGCCATCTTCTGAGATTTTGTTTGCTTGCAGGTTTGCAGATAATTTTTAAAAAATTGCATATGTGTATGTGTATGTATATATAACTTAAATATATATTTGATTTATTAGTTTCAAATATTAGGCAGTTTTATTTCGAGCTGACATTCATGTTTTTCTTAAATACCTGATATTTGTGCTCTGCTGTCCTTGCATTCTTTTTTAAAAAATTTAATTAATTAATTTATTTGACAGACAGAGATCACAAGTGGGCAGAGAGGCAGGCAGAGAAAGAGGAGGAAGCAGGCTTCCTGCTGAGCAGAGAGCCTGGGATCATGACCTGAGCCAAAGGTAGAGGCTTACCCCACTGAGCCACCCAGGCACCCCTGTCCTTGCATTTTTGCCTTGCCCCAACTGCCTTGCACTGCACTCACTGTTGCCATGCCATTTTCTCACGTCTTCTTACCTGCCTGCTTCCATTTGTGGCTTTTGGACCCCTTCAGAAGGAGGAGATGATAACTCGAGTGTGTTACCTGGACGTGTGAGTGAGGAAATTATATTTGTTTTCTAGGGCTGCTGCAAGCAAAACTTAAAACCTAAAAGGAGAATCTATTTTTTACCTCCTCTTTTTTTTTTTTTTTAAAGATTTTATTTATTTATTTATTTGATAGGTAGAGATCACAAGTAGGCAGAGAGGCAGGCGCAGAGAGAGAGAGAGAGAGAGAGAGAGAGAGAAGCAGGCTCCCTGCTGAGCAGAGAACCCGATGCGGGACTCGATCCCAGGACCCCGAGATCATGACCTGAGCCGAAGGTAGAGGCTTAACCCACTGAGCCACCCAGGCGCCCCTATTTTTTTTACCTCCTCTTCCTTCCCGTGGCTGTCAGTATCCCTGGACTTGTGACTCCAGCTCTGTCTCTGTGGTCCAACTGTCTCCATCTCTTCCGCCTGTCAAGTCTCCCCTTGGGCTCTCTCTCCTGAAGACACTTCTCATTGGATTTAGGACTCACGTGGATCATCTGGGATCAGTATCTCCTGCTTAACTTAATCACACTCTTCGACTGTAGGAGGTAATATTCACAAGTTCTGGGCATGAAGACATAGACTTCTCTCTGTTGTGGGGTCAGGGGTCACTACTGCTGCAACCTAAAGTTCTAGATTTCCAGCTGACAAAAATGTAAATGCAGAATGTTGGATGTTCAGCGGTCTCAAGGGCTGTTTTCCAGGAATGAGGTGATGTCTTGGTCTTCTGTTGCATGCTTCTGTTTTTTGTTCAGTGAAAACTTGGCACGTACTAGGCACCGGGTAGGCGTGTTGGGGTATACCCATCGAAGCATTACAGCTGCTAGGTCTGTCTTTAATTGGGTTTGCATTCCCCTGGAGACTCTCAGTGTGTTCTGCTTTGAACTCTTAACCACCCGCTAGGCATACAGACGTTTCCCTCACTCTGTCCACTCTCTTCAGAGAGGCCTGCCCATCGTCCACGATTGACAGCCTCCTTTCTGGCTGAGTGCTCTATATGAACATGAAAATTCATAGCAGCCTTAGGGGAGGACGCGAAGCTGATGTGGTTGGTGGGCAAGGGCTAGCCATCACTGTCTTGTCATTTCCCCAAGATGAAAGCTCCCCTCTGGAGAACGCAGGGTAGACCCGTGGTAAATGGCATGCCTATGTCCAACACTACAATGGGCTCTCTCTCTGTTGTGGGCTATATGTTGATCAAAGTCAATGCCATTGTCACCATCGTCCTCATCGTCATAATTATCCTCCTCCTCATCTACGTCCTCATGAATACTTGTAGGACATACATGGAAGCTCAGACCCGTGCCGAGTACTTTCTGTACATTACCGTATTTAATTCCCATATGATTCCCCAAGGGAGCTACTATTATCATCCCATTTAACAGATGAGACAGATGAGTCTCCAAGGAGACCTTACCTGTTCATAATCCTCTGGCTAGCACATGTCTGAGTTAGTCGATCTAGAGCCTGGGTTTTACCCGTAACAGCCTGCCTCTCCATTCATCCTGTACTGTACAATGGGCTTTCAGGTTTTAAGGAAATGAAGTCTAACACAGACTATAGTTACTTTAAAAGCATTGCAGTGATTTATTCAGGGTTCACTTGCTTTTGGATATTGCGTGTCATCTGGTTTCTTTTTAGTTTTCAGAATATAATGGATGTGGAATAAACAGGGCCCCAGCCTTTGGAGTTTTTTTCCTTTACTGCTTTATTATTTATTTATTTATTTATTTATTTATTTATTTATTTATATTTGACAGATGGAGATCACAGAGAAGCAGGCAGAGAGAGAGGAGGGAGCAGGCTCCCCGCTGAGCAGAGAGCCCGATGTGGGGGATGATCCCAGGACCCTGGGATCATGACCTGAGTTGAAGGCAGAGTCTTTAACCCACTGAGCCACCCAGGAGCCCCTCCTTTACTGCTTTAAATGGGAAGGTCTTTGCAGATCAGAGGAGAGGTTGATGGATTGTGTGGTGCCCGTCAATGTTTGGGGGTTTCTCAAGAGATTAGCATGGAGAAGTGGGGCACTCAGGGGAGAGCTTTGCCAGCTTTGGCTGGAAGGGGTCCAAATGGGTTACTTCCTGAGTATATGCAATTAGAGGGATAGTCCCAGAGAAGAATCTGAAGCTTAGCTATTTGGTCATCTGCTTGTAGTATCCTGTTAGCTCTGACTTAACCTGTTCCTACTGAAGTGAATGGGATTCCTTTCTTCTTTTCTTTCTCCCTTTCCTCCTTCTTTCAATATGTATAGGACACCTATCATGAAGCATTGTTCTTGGTTTTGGGAGGATGTAGCAGTAAACAGAAACAGCTGAAAACCCTTGCCTCAATGGGTGCTTATTTAACTGGGACAGATTGGAAATCACCAGAGCCAGAAGCCACAGCACATGGTTATCCTGTGGACTACGGCTATACTATGAATAGTTTCTTAGGCAGTGATTGTTTTTATTAATCTGGGGGAGAGAAATTTTACGAATGCTTATTTCTCCTTGCTTTCTCTGTCAATGGATTTTTAAAGGAAAAACCACTTAGGTAGTTCTGACTCTCATTTAGGTAAGTGTTTCCAATTCATTTAAGGCTTATCAGCGTCTGTGTTTTGTCCCACTGCAGATGGGCTTGTGGTTCTGTGTAAAAGATGGGCCGTTAGAACGTATATAGAAACTTAATCCAGGTTTAGGAGTGTCCACAGATGCCTCATGAAATCTGACAGGGATTAAGAAACAAAAAGTAATTTTCTTTGTTTGGTTTGGAGAGGGGCGGGGCCCAAATCTAGAGGCATGGTCATGACTTGAAATTTTGATGCTTTGACTTTTAGAAAAATTAAAAGCTGGAAGTAAACCTTTCCTGCTGTAAAGATCTGAGATTTAGGATGGATGGGTCTAATTTTGTTTTGCATTTATATTTAATGGCCCAGGTCTCTTTCCTGTGGGCTGGTGCACATTTAGCTAATGAATGCCTTCCGAGGAGACCTTGCTGGCAGGAAGGAGGTCACGCCCAGCCTCCCCATCTGGAAACCCGGGAGGGAAATGTGGCGCGGTGACCAGCTGGGCCTTTGAAAGTTTTACCTGGGAACTTGTTTTCGTGTTCCCCGCTCACCTGGATTGTTAGTTTATAAAAATCAAAGGCCCGGGCAGAAGCCCAAGTGCCGACCGTGAGTTATTAAATCGGCTCTCCTGGCCGTTTTTCAGAGCCGCAGAGCTTCCCACCAGCCACAGACCCTGACCCCGTGCTGTGTTGTGTGCCTTTCTCCGCCTCGGGCCGTCAGCCTTCCAATTTGTAAGTCGTCGTTAAATTGAGTTCAGACTGTTGATTCCATTTTTCTCGTGCAGTTTGTCAGTTAGTTCTCTCTGCTTTAATGCTTCTTGTGACGACTCTCCTTGGCCAGCCTAGGGGGGATCTTTGGTTTGGTTCACTGATGCGTGCTTCCGGGCTGATGGTGCTGAGAATGCAACTGATGTTGCATTGTTGTTCCGATTCCGAAGTCTTGACCACCTGGGTGCGCGCAGAGAGGTGGCCCATCACCCCAGGACAGGCACACCTGTGCCAAGGGCACTACTGAGTTAAGGGAGGCCTGAGGTCTCTGCAGACCCCAGTGCAATGGCTTTGTTGCCCTTTGTACCAAGTGTGCCTCTCCTGACCTTGGGGGTACTCCTTGAGCTCTGGATCTGGCTGGACAATAAGGAGGCTTTTGCCGTGGCTTCTGGTTATTCTATATGTAGTGGAAGCTTAGGTCTGTAAGTATGTATGTATTTAAAAATTTTAAGAATAGCTTTTGATACTGAGTAACCAGGTAGTAGGAGGTTTTTCCTTGATGAAATATCTGCAGCTAACAATGAAGGCAGAGCGGTGGACAACTTTGGAGGATTGCCGTTTTGCAAGGAATTGCCAGATCTATACATGGGCATCAACATTTAGTCATCTCATAAAAAGTACAGCCAGATTTTATGAGCTTCTGGTAGTAGAACACATTACATCTTAAGAGGCTCTATCTTCCACTTCTGCCCTCCAAAAAAATCCCAACCCCCAGGTGAGTCTTTTCAAGTGTCCAAGTACCAGTTTAGAGGAATTGTGGAGGACTGAAAAACAAGGTAAATGACACCATAAGAATACAGAAGGCAGATTCCAGACTGACCAAAGATCTGCATTTAAAAAAAATAAGTAAAATCATTTAGTTAGTTTGGGGGATGGGATAGAGGGAGAGAGTCAAAGAATCTCAAGCAGATTCCTCCCAGAGCACAGAGCCCTATTTGGGGCTCAGTCTCAGGACCCTGAGATCACAACCTGAGCTGAAGCCAAGAATCAGGTGCTGAACTGACTGTGCCAAATAGGCAGCTCAGATCTAGATTTTTTTAATGAATGAATTGCAAGGGGGAAGTAAAGAGAGATGAAGAGGAAAACTTATAGATTCAAGATTTACTTTTTTCTTTTCTTTTTTTTTTTTTTTTTAATTTTAAGGTTTTATTTGTTTGAGGGGCACCTGGGTGGTTCATTGGGTAAAAGCCTCTGCCTTTGGCTCGGGTTGTGCTCTTGGGGTCCTGGGATGGAGCCCTGCATTGGGCACTCTGCTCAGCGGGGAGCCTGCTTCCTCCTCTCTCTCTGCCTGCCTCTCTGCCTACTTGTGATCTCTGTCTGTCAAATAAATAAATAAATAAGTTTTAAAAAAGGATTTTACTGAGAGAGAGACGATGAGAATTGGGGAGGGGCAGAGGGAGAAAGAGAAGGGGGGTTGGGAAGCAGATTCCCTGCAGAGCAGGAAGCCCAATGTGGGGCTTGATCCCAGGACCTGGAAATCATGATCTGAGCAGAAGGCCGATGCTTAACCAACTGTCACCCAGGCACCCCTAGATTAAAGATTTTAAAAGACATACTCGTCAAGTTCTGTATGAACCTTGTCTGGATCCTGATTCAAGTAAATTAACTAGTAAAAACAAGGCATTTGGGAATTATAACCCAGATGGGAAATGGTAGAGTATTAGGGAAGTATTTTTAAATTGTTTAAGCGTAATGATAATTTTATGGATTTTTTAAAAACTAGGCTCTATGCCTAGTGAAGAGCCCAAGTGAGACTTGAACTCAGAGCCCTAAGATCAAGGCCTGAGCTGAGGTCAAGAATTGGAGGCTTAACAGACTACCCAGGCATCCCAGTCTTATGGATTTTTTTAAAAAAAGCTTCTATTTTAAAAATATTTATGGGTTTGGGTCACATGCAAGGGGGGGAATGCAGGTGGGCATCATGGAACAATACTAGCCATGGTTCACAATCCCTTAAGGCTGGGCTCTGAATATGGGAGTGAGGCTTCTATTTATATTTGTGTTTGTTGGAAATTTTCCAGGGTTAGAAACAAAAAAAATGGAGATATGGTAAAGCTTTTTCCAAAAAAGCTTTTCCCTAATGTAAAAGCCACATGTGTTCCTTGTAATAAACACAGATAAAATAAATATGCCTTTGTGTTAGTTACTTTGAATGCCTTGGTGTATTTATGCATATACTTGTCTTAGATTTTTTTTTTTTTGATGAAAATTGTATTCTGTTGTGATCTGCCCTTTTCGTTGAACTGTTTATTTTGCATGTTCTAGGCCATTACTCTTCCAAAACCTTTAGAACTGACCATCGAGAAATATTTTGTTTAATTATACCATGATTTTATTTAACTATTTCCTTATTGTTAAATAAATGGTGCTTATAATTTTGGATATTATAATGAGCACTGTGATGAATATCCTTCTAATTAAATCCCAACACTTGGCCTATTTTCCTAAAATAAATTCCTCGGAAATCTAAAGCAGTATTTGTCCCTAGTGTTTTGGATAGCTTTTGCTTGCACACTTGCTTATGAAATGTTCTTAGCTTTCTCTTGGAATAGTAAGCCTAATATATTCAATATCCTTCCTGTTTCATAAACTTGTCAAGATGTCCATGAATGTTCACACAACTGCCTGTTGTTTCCCAGATCTTTGGAAGGCGCCATATTCTCATTGGAGCTTGGAAAGAAGATACCATCTTTATTACTTAGGTGGGGCCTTGTAACAACGGGTCAAATAAAATAAATATTCAGCAGTTCCTCAAGCTAAAAACAATGAGGCCCGCCCTATGCTTTGACATTTATTAGTCTGAAGGGGAAATTTCCTTGGTAAGCGGGGAGTACTGGAAATGAGGGAGCTCCCAGTTGGACTTTGCAGCGTTGGCAGTTGGGACAGATTTGGGAGAAGAACATAATACTGGCCTAACTTGTGTTTGGAAATGCTTTGGGTTGGGTAGCTTGGGTGTGGCCAGCCACTGGGGCTGTTCAGAGACCTCACAGAAGCATATTTTGTGATCAGAGGTCTGCTGTCATTTTTCTGTCCTATTTTTCTGTTTTACTCACCCTGGCAGTGGAAGACTGGACAATCCTTGAAATTCATTGTGTTTCCAAATTCCACACAGGAACTTATATGTTTCTTTTCTCTAGATGAGGGGACTTTGGTTAACTAAAGAGTGAGATGTTTGATTTTCGAGGTGGAGATATGGGGAGTGGTAGGAAAAGTCTTTTAGTGCCTTGAAAGAACAGAAATAAGAGTCTGATTTTAAAAACTAGAAGTGAAGTTACTCATCCAAGTTGACAGTGCTGGGCATGAAAACAAGAGTCCCACCTAGGCCTTCTGTGAAGGCAACTGAGTGAATGGAAGTGTTCAGGCCTCCCCTGCTTAGCCTTGGGTCGTCCCACGGATGGGGAGGTTTTCTCACACAGACCTTAGAGAAAAGTGATTAACTCTAGCTTTGTGGTTAAGAGCAAAGGCTCTGTAATCCAGACAGGACCAAGGTTGGGTCCTAGCCGGGCCACATGTGGTTTTGTGATCTTTTGCAGATGACGTGAACTTGGGCTTCCTGTTTCCGCATTTGTAAAATGGCGGATAGTCATTAAACTTAACTCGCAAGGGGGCTGTGAGGAATCAGTGAAATAAAAAATGAAGTAGTCTGTATGTTTACAGTGATTAGATCAGTGCCTGGTGTGTAATAATGGCTTTATAAATAGTAATACTGATATGCTAGCTTTTTCAGAAGTGTTTTGAGGTATCCGATCCAATACAGTGATTGCCTATAGTAAGCAGTCTGCTAATGCTTGTTACGTGGTCAGTTTGAGCATATACAGGGTTCATTTAACTCTTCCAGATCAACTGGGCTATTCTTTGGTTTGAGTTGACCATTTATACCCCACAGAAAAGAATAGGTGAGGCTTCCAGTTTTTTCCCCTCATTGGGCTCTGTGGAATTCAATCCATTATGTATTAACGGCACCTACCCTAACGGGCGATCATGATCACACTTAAATTATACTGCGCACCTACGGAGTTTCAGCAGATGTGTGAGTATTAAGTTATTAATAACTAATTGGGTGCTAATTACATGCCCTGGAGTTCTTGGAGCTGATAAAGAGGTGTCACCTACTATGTCAGACCACGCAGCCCTGGAAAATCATTTTTGGCAGATGTGCCGAAGTTAACTTTTGAGCTCTAGGTTTCAAACATCATCTCCCACAGGCCTTGGTTTTACTTTTGTCCCTCATGAAACCTTCCCGCGAAATTGATGTGAATTCCCATCAGTAGAAATTCTGTTTGCAAAGAGGGGAGAACCAATATCTAGCCATAGTTCCTCATCTTTGAATTGCTAGAACTAAGAGTCATCTCAGGGAAGAACTTAAAGGTGTGGAAGAGAATTCAGGGGTGATTCTAAAGCCCAGTGGGTTTTAGGTATATTTGGGGAGATGACTCTATTTTTGAAGGAACCTTCAACTTGGATCTTGCAAGATTTAACTTAAGCTCTAAGAGTGTGCATCTCCTATTGGCCTCCTCATAGCCCATCAGTATTTGATCAGTTGTTCCAACTCCATCCCAGTTGGTCATAGTTTGGCTTTTGTTAACTGGAAAAGAGCATTGAGTTAGAAATCCTGGCTGTGAGTCAGCGTGCTAGGAATATGTCTCATGATCTCACATTTATGGAACTATATAAAGTCAAGGAAGCTATTTTTAATGAGATAATCATTGAAAATATTACTCGATCTTCCTTTAATCTCTCATTACCTGTAAGTTTTAGATTGCCGGAACAGGCAAAATACTCATTTGTCTTAAAGTCAATATGATGAGAGAGGAAGGTGTTGCTTTATGATTGACAGAACCCATTTGCTGCTAGGGACTTGTTAGAATATTAGGGCTGCCTGGTTTGCTTTGTCTTTTAAAATTAGCTTCATCAATGCACACAATTGAAGAGACGCTGGAGCTTGGGTATTACCTTTCTTCCTACCCGACTGAGAACATTAAAAAAAAAAAAGTCATTTCTAGGCCAGGGATAAAAATACACTTTAAGTGATATAAGGGAAAACTGAAGATGGAAGTAAACAAATGAGAGCCTAGGTTTAGCAAATATTGACAAGGATTAACACCTCTTATTGGTCAAGTTGGCAGAAAACCCAGTGTTTGGGTTGAACCACAGGAAATAAAAACTACCCAGTTGGGTTGTGGTTGATGGCTTTGTCCACATTACACATAACCAGTTCCCTCCTGTGTGTTTGGCTGTCCGCTGTCACAAACCCCTTTCTGGGTTTGGGCCTCGTCTGCTCTGGGTCGTGGAGAAGGCTGTCTGATGGCCAGGTTTCCCGCTTCCCTTGCAGCTAATACGGGGAAGTGTGTCCTGGACGCCGCCAATTACATACGTCTGCCTGGGACTCTGGATCTCTTGCTGGCATTGCCAAGACACAGGGACAGAGGAAAAGGCATTTTGGCAGTGGCTACAACATCCCACTGACAGGCAGCGGTGGTCGTTGGGGGGGGGGGGCATCTTTGTCTTAACTGGCTTGGCTCCTGAGCTTGGCATGTGTTTTCTGATAGTAAATATTTCAGGCTCTGTGGGGGCATACAGGCTTTTTAAAACAATTCAACTCTGCTGTTGTAGTATGGAGGCAGCCATGGACAGTATATATGGATTTGGATATAGTTTGCCAAACCCTGATGGAGCCTACCCAGTGACCTTGGGAGCTAAGCTACCTCATATGTGCACAAATTCTTTTTCTTAGATTGGGGAGAATTGGTTTAATTTTCTTGTCTCCAGGGGATTATTCCTCCTTACAGACTCCTTAGTCCTAATTTACTGTGTGGAGAGGCTATGAAACCACACCTGCTTTATATATACAATTAGGGGCCATGCCTACCTCCACAGAGATGACAGCTCTTTTCCGGGTAAGATATGGCGCCCTCCTAATTCTCTGGAGTATTAATTCTTCACTGAACCTGTGTTCTTCATCTAAAACTCTTCCTGGAGTTGGACATCCAGAAATCCTTCCAGTTGAAATTCTGCCCCTCCCCAGTAGGGTTCCTGTTTAACCTCTACCCAGTCTCCCCTAATGGTACATTCTTTATGATTGTAGTGTGAAATTAAAACTAGGAGACTGACGTTGTCACATTTGCAGACTTTTGTTCCTATCTCACCAGTTTTGCACATACTCAGCTGTGTACGTGGTATGTCTGTGTGTGTATTTCTGTGCATTTTGATCACATGTGTAGATTCGTGTAACCACCACCATAGTCAAGATACAGGACGGTTCCATCACCACAGAGGTCCCACGTGCTACGCCTTATAGCCACGCTGAGCCCATCCCTAACTCTTGGCTATCATTAATTTGTTGTCATTTAACCTTATAACCTTTTGGGGTTGGCTTTCTTCACTCAGCATAATTCCCCGGACCTGTCCAAGCTATTGGTCCCTTTTTACTGTTAAGTAGTACTCCATGGGATGGATGTAATTTGGTTTGTTCAACAGCTTATCTGTTTAAGGACGTCTGGATTTTTACAGTTTGGGGATGTTATAAATAGAGTGCTACAAACACTCACACTCAGGTGTTTGACTGAACCTAAGTTGTCATTTCTCTGAGATAAATACCCAAGAGTGCAATTGTGGGGTTATGTGGTAAGCGCACATTTCGTTTTATAGGAAGCTGCCAAACTATTTTCTTTAGCTGGAGGCATGATAGCTTGTATTAGCGGTGTTGGAAGAGCTCTTCCTATCTTCTGTTTTATCCTCCTTCAAACCATTATCTGGGTTAATTTTAATGAAACAATAATTGCAACTCTCTTACCTGCCAAATATTTTACTAAGCACCATACACACAGTATGTAATTTCATCCTCATAACAACTCCTCAAGGAAGGCCAATACCATGGTTTTCTCTTGAGGGAAACTGAGTCACAGAGAGTGTAATTAACTTATTCAAGTTCTCCCATGACATGAAGAAGCAGATCCCGTGGTTCAAACTCTATCTTCGGAGCTACTACTGTTAACCACTTCTCTAGACTGCCTTTCTAAAGCACCACTGGATGTTGGATTTGCTCAACACCTTCCCATGTTTCCTTATAGTTCAATTCTGATAATGGCATTTTTTTTTTAAAGATTTATTTATTTATTTGAGAGAGAGAGAGATCACAAGCAGGCAGAGAGGCAGGCAGAGAGAGAGGAAGGGAAACAGGCTCCCTGCTGAGCGGAGAGCCCAATGCGGGGCTCGATCCCAGGACCCTGGGATCATGACCTGAGCTGAAGGCAGAGGTGCCTAACCCACTGAGCCACCCAGGCGCCCCTGATAATGGCATTTTTAAAGGCCATGACAGCCCCCCGCACCTACTGACACTTTCTTGCTTTGGATTGTATTTGCCCTCTTGGCTTTTGACATAAGCAGAAGTCCAAGGCTTTCCACAACTTCATATAAGTGGGGCTTAATGTTAGACTACATGGGATCCTGTGGCATGGTCACCTAAGAATATTCTAACAGTGCAAGTAGTAAAGGAAACTATCTTTGGATCTCGTGAACCACACTGGAGATGAAGACTTTTTGAGATTAAAATAACCCAACACATTCATGTAGCTGTAGATTTGTTACCCATGCAAATCTGTTTTGTGTCCAAGCCCCCATAACTGAATCTTAGCTGCACTAAACAGAACATAACCACTAAGGATTCCATGGCATTCCCAAGGAACCCTTCCTTTTCTTCCTTAAATGCCTTCATGTGTTTCAGGCACAGTCCCCGGCTCCAAGGATCCAGAGAGACACTTAGCCTGCCCCTGCATCAGGGTATACACATTCACTAAGAGGAATGGCAAAAAAGAGTATCCAAGGAAAGAATGAAGTACTCTTATATGTTCCCGTGGTAGAAATACCTAAATCCGTCTGTTTTGACACAAAATGCCTTTCATTTTGTGCCAGTGGCTAACTGCAGGATGTTTGATTGGGGTGGCATCAGGCAAACGTACTGAGGGAATGCCTGTACCCCTAGGCTTTCTGGTGCAGATCACACACTACTGTCGCACTCATTTGGCTGCCATCTGGAATACATGTCTTCCAAAGAGAGGGGGTAGAAGATATTCTATTTGGTTCTATTACCCTGTATTGGAAGAATAATGGTATATAGCTTGAATGTTTCCCAAGAGAATGTTTTCATGCGCTCCTTGTATATTTCAAACTTGATATAGGAGCAAGAGTAATGGTGGCAGTGGGTGGGTAGAGTAAGCATATCTCCACTTTAAAGACTCTGATCTTTGTTGAAACAATTCTTTAGTTCCATGAGAAAATAAAGGATGTCTTTTCCTTGAACTGTCTCCACAAGCCCACACGCTAAGAAATGCATACAGGTTCAACAGAGGATAGTGATGTCTAGGAGCAGTCACGTGTGAGTTTACTACCAAGGTGGAAAAAAGCTGAGTTGGAAACTTTGGGTTCGATCAGAATAATAAGTAGGTTATTGTGTTAAGTGTAGTGCGAGGTTCTGTGTTATCTTGACTGCTCTCAGATGTACGTGTTGTCCTGTTTCACACATATTGTAAGCAAACTGACAGTTTTTTACTCAAGACCACATGGCTGGGGACAGGGCTGGCAGAATCTGGTTTTGGGGTTTGGGCTCTGCTTTATTATTTCCCCGAGCCCATTATTTCAGCCAGCATGCTGTGTTCTTTCTTGCCAAGAGCAGACTGTAAAGAACACCCTTTACGAAGAGTAGCCAGGAGGTCCTAATAAACACAGCCCTGGGGTTTACTACTGACCCTAATAAGGGACATCTCTCTCGCGGTTTGTCTCTCTCTTTTTCAATTTTGCTTTGTCCTCTATTTTCTCTTCTTTTCTTCTAAAAAAGAAAAATGAAACTTATAAGCACCAGGGGTTATGATGCCTGGTAATTTTGGTTTTCCCTGTAGACGTGCAATGATAACACATTGAAAATATGAACAGCACCGCTCTATCCTGCTGTCGAGAGATGATCTTTTGATGCAAAGGAGTTACAAAACGGAATCAAGGAAGCCAAGGGTGGAGGCTACATATACCGTAATCCTGAAAACGTTGAATGCCAGCGAAGTATTACGGAATTGGCCACTGCCACGTTCCCGGGAACATTAGCGGGAATGTGTAATACAAGATTTTTGTGGAATGAGACTCATGTTCGAAGAGCAGAGTGGAGAGCTCTGCACAAAACTGCTGAGAAGCAGCCAGAAAAGAGCTCATGAATGATTGAGCCCTGGCCAGGAGAAAGGATATTTGGCACCTGACTTAATAGGAGGCACTGTTATCCAACCATTGGAGGCATCCACTGTTTTCACGAGGAGGACTGTGGGACCTCGCTCGGGGTGATGACTGAGGAAGGAAGTGTTGTGTTTGAGCCCATGTGTTTCTCACCAGCAGTGTTCTTTTCTGTGGAATGAATGTTTCTGAGCACTAGTGTGAACATTTAATCGGATTAAATAAACATTTCATCATCAGATGCAGTCAGGTTTTATTTTAAAATTTATTAATGCGATCATTCTCCGCAGCTTTGTGTTCTTTTACTCCTTGAATTGCGAATGAGCTCCTTTGTTAGATGTTTGCGTTTGCAGGGGGGCTTCCACCACTGTTTGGCTTTATGGCTTGCTTTTCTTGTTTACTTTATGTTATAAACGAGTTTTAACTACCAATAAAAGTTTTAAGAATCCTATTTACATCTGAACAATGATTCAGCAACTTGAACCTATATTTTTTGCTGTGCAGTTGTCTAGTAAAAAGTTTATATGATTCTACTGACTCTAATGGCTCAGATAAATTATACATTTATCTGTGTGTGTGTTTATATTTCTTTCTTCACTGCCTACACTTTTAGAAGCCTATTTATCAACCTCAATTACACCGGTGTATTTGGACACCTTCAGGTTTTTTTTTTTTTTTGTTAAAGGAAAAACGTAATTTCTGTATGCTACCAGATGGGTGTGTTGGCTATAAGATAAAAATCCCCAAATACTTAACAAACCATCTGTTGTCTTGGTAGGGTTGAGTTGATGAAGTTCTTGTGAATTGATTTCCAGTCTCATCAGAGGCAATCTTACCCCCATTGGATTTTTATTTGTAAAAAGTTGTCTCTATTTTGTCCTGTTGTTAATCTTTCTTTAGAACTTTCACAGAAGCTATTGGTGGTTGATGGTACCTGCCCTTTATGTGTGTGTATGTGCTCACGCAGTTACTGACTGACCAGCGATAGGGCGTCCTGATCCAACACGATGAAGTTGGAGGATTAGGCATAGTTCATGGCACACATTTTTCTCCAGGAGATAGTAACTGGTCCGTAGGAGAAATGCCCTTCCTTGGATTCACTGGCAATGAGCATGAGGCTTAGCAATTTCCATGCGTGTTTGTTGGAAGCTTCTTGGATATGTGCATTGTACTTAGCAGGTCACCTCATAATGCTGTGGCTCTTGTGTATCTTGGGCAGTGTTAAGAGCGACAGACACATTGTCCCGTGCAAGTCATACGAGTTAAATACATGGCACTATAACCCTCACTTTGCGGGTACACGATCTGTTAGCCATTGGCAGAGGCAATCTTGAAGTCTGTCTGCCTCTGCCTTTGCAGTTGGAATTTCCACGACGGTGCAGCTCTGTGTTCCCAAAAGATGGCACACTTGCTAAGCCCCCTTTCTGTGCCATGGACACTGCTAGGGTGAGGGGATCCTCAGAGGAACGAGTGTTCACCTATCTCTGTCTTTTTGGAAATTTGCTCCTCTGGTACAAAACTTTTTAAGTACTATTAATTTTTTTTCTCTTATTTGTGTTTTGGATAGGCATATGACTTTTATCCTAATACTTTATTTTTAAAGATTTAAAAAAAAATTTAATTGACAGAGAGACAGCTGGAGAGGGAACACAAGCAGGGGGAGTGGGAGAGGGAGAAGCAGGCTTCCCGCTGAGCCTGGAACCCGATGCAGGGCTCGATCCCAGAGCCCTGCGATCGTGACCTGAGCTGAACGCAGACAATTAACGACTGAGCCACTCAGGTGCCCTATCCTAATACTTTAAAGGAGGGCTTCTCAACCTCAGAACTGTTGATATTTGGAGGACGAATAATTCTGTGTTGTGGGGTTTGTCCTGTGCATTGTAGGATGTTTAGCAGTGTCCTTGGTCTCTGCCAAATGGTTGCTACTAGCCCTCCCGCGCCCAACCAAAAGTATCTTCAGACATCGCCGGAAGTCCTCTGGGCGAAAATTCCCCTTATTTGAGAACCACTCTTCTAAAGTAACTGCCAGCTATTTGTCATGGGTAAAAGGTCAGAAGCTATGCTGGCAGCTGCAGAATCTTCCTGTCAGAGGAGAGGAGATCTACAGCACAACCACCCATGTCATGAAGGTGGGAATTATGTCAAGCAACAAATTTGTATTTATTATAGAACATTTTATAAATACATGTAAGATGGGGAAAGGCAATTTTTTTTTTTTTAAGATTTTATTTATTTGACAGCAAACACAAGCGGGGGGAGCCGCAGGCAGAAGAAGAGGGAGATGCAGGCTTTCTGCTGAGCAGAGAGCCTGATGTGGGGCTCGATCCTAGGACCCTGAGATCGTGACCTGAGCTGAGGGCAGATGCTTAAATGACCCAGGTGTCCCCAGAAGGGCAATTTTTAAAAAGTACTTAAAAGCAAAAAAGGGAAGATTATTAAAAAAATTGTCTTGTAATCTAGAGATAATGCCAATTTGGTATTTTGTTCTTCATTCTTGTAGTTTTCGACATATATATCTTATGTGTAGGAAAGACATAGTATACATAGAGGGAGAGAGAGGTCTACTGCCCATGATGTTTTGCTTTTCCCCTTTATATTGTGAACGTTTCCCATTTTTTTCATTCCCCTTCTCCAGCATGATTCACAAGGGACAAAACCCCTCGTCTGCTATTCTCATCCTTTTTAGCAAGCTGCAGAGTAATCTTTAATTTGTGGAACAATATCCATTTTTCTGTAATTTTGATGTTAGACATTTAATTTTTTTCCTCCTGTTCCAAATAGTACTCTGATTTATTCCCCAAACACTTATTTATAATGTGCTATGTGCCAAGACTTCTTGTCTCAGGTACCCAGGGTAGAACAGAGGAGCCTCACAGAGCCCTACCCTAATGGTTCCTCCAGTTTCATGGCAATCTTACAGCGAAGTCATTGTAAATCTCTCTGCTTTGTCCCATCGAGATTCCCTGTGCCCTGCTGTTTTCTCTTATGTGTTGACTCCCCTGGTAGCTTCCTTTGCTCACCTGGACCACCTCTTCCCAGCGTTAAAGACTTAGTGTCTATGAACAGAAAACTCTAGAATCTGCTTGCCTGTGAGATTAGAATTAACCTTGGCTCAGGCTGCTTCCAGTTTTCTAGCAAAATCAGCATGAGCCAGAATATACTAGAAACAGCATGTGTGTGCTTTGTTAACTGGGGGAACTGTCAAGGAACATGTAACGCTAATTACGGAATTTAACATTACACAGAATGTTGACTGAATGGTGTCTTTCGTGTGCTGGTTTTCATGGCTGGCCTCGTGCGAAACCCAGTGTGGCACAGGAGAGGCATTAGGAGTGTGTGAGATTTCGTGCCTTTTCTGAGTATTTGACCTTGGTGAATTACTTAATCTCTTTGGGCCTCAGTTCACTCTGTGCCTCATAGAGTTGCTGACAGAAATGGATCTGCTGGGAGAGTGAGGAGAATGGAGGCTGCTCTCCTTCCTTCCCTGCCTTTAGACTGTCTTTTGAGTTACTTTCTAAGTACCTATCGTCTGGGTACCCTATAACCAGACGCTTGACATGCGTTCTCAAGTCTTAGTGGTCTGCTCAGGAGACAGCGGTAGGTGGAATTCTGTCAGACTTTCCTTCATGTGAGGCTCAAGTTTTAGGTGAATGTGCATTTCTAATGTCTTTCTGGCCTGTTGAACATTCTGTCCTGGGCACTTGCCCCTGGCCCAGGGTTTGAATGGTTTGAGCTTCCTACAGAGGAGGGTGTGTCCATGCTTTCTTACCAGCTTGCTGAGATGTGGGCCGGAAGGGACCCTAAGCGCCTGGTGCGGCATCCTACAGGCAGGGCGGGGGAGTCTCAGAGTCCCCTGCTGTGTCTGTCTAGAGTCCAGGGCTGCCTCTCAGGGACAGAAAATAGGTGTTCTCTCCTTCCCCTGCTTCTCCTTCTGTCACCGCTGATTGCTGTCTTTCCGGCAGTCAGACACATTGGCAAGTTGCACCTTTTCATTTGTTTGTTGGTCTGTATGTGACCTTCCTTTGCTCCGTAGATTAAGGTAAGACTGACCAGGGCTGTATCACTCTCATCCATTCTCTCACACGCGCACCTCAGTTTTATTGCTTGTTGCCTTCTTGCACTTTGCGGACACTGTGTTGTTCTACAAACTGATGGTTCATGGCCACCCTGCGTCCAGCACGTCTATGGTGGGTGCCGTGTTTCCAACAGCATCTGTTCACTTTGTGTCTCGGTCGCATTTTGGTAGTGTACAGTCTGGGTATCCGACAGGTCTGTATGTTATGCTCTGCTCACCACAAGCACAGCTCGTATGTGTAATCCGTGATCTTTGCTGTTAACTCTTATTTGGGGGGGGGGGGATCATGAACCCCGCCCATATAAGATGACGAATGTTTCAGGCTGTTCCCTGCTGTCTCTTTCCCTCTCTTCGGGCCTCCCTATTCCCAGTGCCACAGCAATATCGATATTGGGCCCTTAGCCCTACAGTTAATAACCAGATAATGGCCTCTAAGTGTTCGAGGGAAAGGAACATTTGCGTGTCTCTCCTTGTCTTAAAAAGATTTATTTATTTATTTATTTTGGGGGCGGAGGGGCAGGGGAGAGGGTGAGAGAGCCTTAAGCAGGCTCCACGGTGAGCGTGGTACCCAATGTGAGGAGTCAGAGGTTTAACTGATTGTGCCACCCAGGTGCCCCTGAATGTCTCATATTTTAAATCAAAAGCTAGAAATGGTTAAGCTTTGGAGGGCGGCATGTCAAAAGCCAAGAGAGGTCAAAAGCTAGGCTTCTTGTACCAAACAGCCAACTTGTGAATGCAAAGGGCAAGTTCTTGAAGGTAATTAAAGGTGCTGCTCCAGTGAACACGCAAATAATAACAGCCTTGCTGATACGGGGAAGGTTTTAGTGGTCTGCATAGAAGATCAAACCAGCCACAACATTCCCTTTAGCCAAAGCCTCATCCAGAGCAAGGCCCTAACTCTCCCTTCAGTTCTCTGAAGGCTGAGACAGGTGGGGAAGCTGCAGAGGAGAAGTTTGAAGCTCGCAGAGGTTGGTTCGTTTGGTTTAAGGAAAGAAGCTGTCTCTGTCTTGACAAAGTGCAAGGTGAAGCAGCAGGTGCTGATGGAGAAGAGGCAGCAAGTGACCCAGAAGATCGAGCTCAGATCATGAATACAGGTGTGGCCGCAACTGAGCCATCTTCTGTTGGAGGAAGATGCCATTTAGGAGTTTCATAGTGGGAGAGGAGAAGTCAGTGTCTGGCTTCAAAGCTTCAAAGAGCAGGCTGACTTCTTGTCGGGGTAATGCAGCTGCTGACTTGAAGTCGAAGTCAGTGCTCATTTACCATCCCAAAAGCCCTAGGGCCTTTAAGAATTAGGCTAAATCTACTCTGTCTGTGCTCTGTACATGAAACAACAAAGCCTGAATGACAGCACATTGGTTTATGACATACTTTATTAAATATTTTAAGCTCACTGTTGAGACCTGCTTAGAAAAAAAGATTCCTTTCAAAATATTACTGCTTATTGACAATACATGGGATCATCCAAGAGCTCTGATAGAGATGTATGGGAGATTAATGTGGTTTTCATACCTGTGAACACAGCATTCATTCCGCAGCCCATGGATCAGGGTGTAATTTTGGCTGAAAGTCTTAAACTTAAGAGATAGGGGGCACCTGGCTGGCTCCCAAGTGACTCAGTAGAGCAGGGCATTCTCGATCTTGAGGTCATGAGTTCAAGCCATATGTTGGGCATGGAGCCTACTTTATTTATTTATTTAAAAAAAAAAGATTTATTTATTTATTTGACAGACAGAGATCACACGTAGGCAGAGAGGCAGGTAGAGAGAGAGAGAGAGAGAGATAGGAAGAAGCAGGCTCCCCGCCGAGCAGAGAGCTCGATGCGGGACTGGATCTCAGGACCCTGAAATCATAATCTGAGCCGAAGGCAGAGGCTTAACCCACTGCACCACCCAGGCACCCCTAGAGCCTACTTTAGAAAGAAGGAAAGAAACAAACAAAGAAAGAAAAAAAATAGATTTCTAAGGCTCTAGGTGCCATAGACAGTGATTCCTCTGATCTCTCTGGGTGAAGTAAATTGAAAACCTTCTGGAAAAGAGTCACCATCTAGAGGCCATTAAGAACATTTGTGATTTAATGGAAAGAGGTCAAAATATCAACATGAACAGGAGTTTGAAAGACATTGATTCCAGCCCTCCTGGAGGACGTTGAGGGGTTCAAGACTTCAGTGACGGAAATAACTGCCGGTGGGGTGGAAACAGTAAGAGAGCCAGAGTGAGAAGTGTGGCCTGAAGATGGAAGTGAATTGCTGCGATCAGGTGATAAAACTTTAACAGATGAGAAGGTACTTCTTATGGATGAATGAATAAAGTGGTTTCTTGAGATGGAGTCTTCTACTGTTGAAGATGCTGTGATGATTGTTGAAATGACACAAAGGATTTAGAAGATTACATAAATTCAGTTGCTAAAGCAGTGGCAGGTTTGAGAGGATTGACTCTAATTTTGAAAGAAGTCCTACTGTGGATAAAATGTTTATCAAACAGCATCACGTGCTACAGAGAAATCTTTGGTGAAAGGAAGAGTCAATCTGTGCAGCCGTCTTTTTATTTTAAGCTTATTTTATCTTGTTATTTTAAGAAATTGGCCACAGTCACTCCAGCATTCAGCAGCTACCCCCTGATCAGTCAGCAGGCATCAAGGATGAGGCAAGCCCCTGCAGCAGCCAAAATATTAAAACTTGCTGCAAGTTCAGATTTTTTAGCAATAAAATATTTTCTAGCTAAGGTGTATATACATTGTTCCCTTAGACATATTGGTGTTGCCCACTTACAGCACTACAGTGTGAGTGTAAACATTATATATGTGCTGGGTAATCAAATAATTAATTTGGCTCACTTTGTTGGAGTTATGGGTTTATTGCGGTGGTCTGGAATGGAACCTACCATATGTCTGAGGCATGCCAGTATTACATGTTCCTAGAGCATGTGCTCAGCATATAGTAGGTCTTTAAAAATACAGAATGAATGGATATTATTACTGAAACATCTTAGTTTTAAGGGGCCTCTGGGTGGCTCAGTCAGTTAAGCATCTGCTTCTGCTCAGGTCATGATCTTCGGTTCCTGGGATTGAGCCCTGCCTCAGGCTCCCTGATGAGAGGGAATCTGCTTGTCTCTCTCCCTTTGCCCCTCCCCCCCACTCATAAGGATTCTCTCTCTCAAATAAATAAATAAAAATTCTTAAAAAAAAAAAAAAGGAAACCCCTTAGTCAAGAGGGAATGTCAGTTATAGTCAGTTTTTTTTTTTTTAAAGATTTATTTATTTATTTGTTTGACAGAGAGAGATCACAAGTAGACAGAGAGGCAGGCAGAGAGAGAGGGAGGGAAGCAGGCTCCCTGCTGAGCAGAGAGCCCGATGCGGGGCTCGATCCCAGGACCCTGAGATCATGACCTGAGCCGAAGGCAGCGGCTTAACCCACTGAGCCACCCAGGCGCCCCTATAGTCAGTTTTTCTTAAGGGTGTATTCAGGTTGATCTGTGGTTACACAGCTTGGCTATTTCACTCTTGAGTGTTGATGTCCTCTTTTTCATGAAAGGGTTTCCTTTCTTTTGAGTTTGTGTTATCTTGAACTTCCCTCACCGGATGCAAAAGACAAGGTGACACAGAATTGTCTAGTCTCAGTGATTAGCAAAGGTAGAATTGAAATGCTTCTACAGTGCCCAGGTTACGTGTGAATCAGTAACAGCTAACTGTTCCACAAGGTCAAGGATGGCTTAGCTGGGTCATGTTCAGAATTCTTAAATATGAAGACATTTTCTTTTATTTCTTGTTCTTTTCTTTCTGGTTTCATAGACTTTATTTTGTTTCTGCTTTTTTTTTGCTATTGTAAACAATGTTTTCCCCAGATATTATTTACAACCCACTGTATGCTTAGGTACCCACCCAGGACAGAACAAAGGGGCACCTGGGTGGCTCAGTTGGTTGGGCGTCTGCCTTTGGCTCAGGTCATCATCTCGGGCGGCCAGGGATCAAGTTCTGTGTTCGGCTCCCTGGGGGAGTCTGCTTCTCCCTCTGCCCCTCTCCTTGGCCGTGCTCTCATTCTCGTCTCTCTTTCTCCCTCTCTCAAATAGATAAATAAAATCTTAAAAAAAAAAAAAAAAAGCCTCCATCATGTCAATAAAGGAGGATTTATTATTTTTTTAAAAGATTTTATTTATTTATTTGACAGAGAGAGAGAGAGACAGTGAGAGAGGGAAGGCAAGCAGGGGGAATGAGAGAGGGAGAAGCAGGCTTCCCGCCGAGCAGGAAGTCTGACGCAGGGTTCCATCTCAGGAATCATGACCCAAGCCAAAGGCAGGTGCTTAAGGACTGAGCCACCCAGACATCCCAGAAGCATTTATTCTTAAAACAAACAAACAAACAAACAAAAAACAAACAGTGAATAAGATATCCCTGTCTTCAGGAAGCTTATTACATGCTTGCAGCTAAATCATTGCATGTATCTTTTTTTGTTTTTTGGAGGGGATTCCTTATGCCCTAGTGTTTTGTTTGTTTGTTTATTTGTTTTCAATTTGTTTGAGAGAGGAAGTACAAGTCACCCTGGGGGGAGGGGCAAAGGGAGAGGAAAGAGAGAATCCCAAGCAAACTCCCTTCCCTGCTGGGTGCAGAGGCCATTGCACATGACCCCTGAGAGCATGCCCTGAGCTGAAATCAAGAGACATTGGCTCAACCCCACTGAGCCACCGAGGCACCCCTGCCCTAGGGTTTTTTGAATGTTCTATTCTCTAGCCTTCCAACTCTTTTATTTTTATTTATTTTTTTAAAAGATTTTATTTATTAGAGAGAGAGAACACGCGTGGGAACACAGGCAGACAGAGTGGCAGGCAGAGGCAGGGGGAGAAGCAGTCTCCCTGCCAAGGAAGGAGGGAAGGACCCCAAGTCCCTCGATGTGGGACTTGATCCCAGAACCCTGGGATCATGGCCTGAGCGGAAGGCAGAGGCTTTAACCAACTGAGCCACCCAGGTGTCCCACCTTCCAACTCTTTTAGCTCAAAATGGAATCAATTGATTAAAAATGAAATGAATACAGGAGGCTTTAAAGTGGTTATTCACAGTGAGCAGTTGGATTTTCTGTGCTGTCCACGTGGCTGCTGAGCACTGTGCTGTCCTCCCTGTCCTTAGGTGGATCGATCGCAGGCATCAGCAGGGAGGAGGCCTGAGTTGTGTTTGTGGAGATGTGGGCGGCCAAGCAGCTGAGGTCCCCTCGGCCTGGCCTTGCTGCTGTTGGCGATGTAAGGGTGCACTTGAACTTGGTTACTGTGCTTTCTTGGGCACACATACTGGATATGCACCCTGTGGGCAGACAGCTCTGTGAAGATGACGTGTGGGAAGTGCAAGAGCTCCAGGCCCCAGGATGGGGGGTAAAGAGGACCTAATATCCAGGGATTGCAAATGCTGCCAGAATAGGAATGTTCTAGCCTTGACCAGGCAGGTACCAATGGCTGTAGGTTTCGGATGGGTCACACTGCACATGGACTTTGTGAATCCAGATATCCTGACAAGATGGTGTCCTAAGAGAGTGACTAGGTGAGGTCCTAGAAGTAGGCATAGGGGTACGGGAGGCAGTGTACTGTCATGACTAAGAGCTTAGATTGGCCCTGCAGCAAGGAAGCTAGCATTGCCATTAATTATTTTGTGTGCCCTCGGCAAAATTGGATGACAATATGAGCTCATTTCTCCATCTTCCGAATACAAGTCACATGCCGACCTTAGCCTGCTCCCCCACCCCCATTACACATGTGCTTTCACGTTTTTTCTTTTTTATCACTTATCACTTATCACTGAGGTAAGGTTTTCTGTTTTTAAAAGATTTTATTTATTTATTTGACAGAGAGAGAGATCACAAGTAGGCAGAAAGGCAGGCAGAGAGAGGGAAGCAGGCTCCCTGCTGAGCAGAGAGCCCAATGCGGGGCTCCGTCCCAGGACCCTGAGATCACGACCTGAGCCGAAAGCAGAAGCTTAACCCACTGAGCCACCCAGGCTCCCCAAGGGTTTGTTTTATTGTCTATTTCCCCAACTAAGTTGCTGATTCTTTGAGAGTCAGGGGTTTGATTCTTTCTTTTTTTTTCCACTGCTCTATTCCAGCAGCCAACACCTAAGCAATGAAATATCTTAAGAATGAAAAAGTGAGTTTCCTAGAGCCTCTGTACTAGAGTCTCATGGTCGTTATCTTGTGCTCTCTGGCCCGTATTTCTTTGCTGCAGCCTGGAAATGATCATCTCCAATTAAGAACTCAGTGTATGTTTTAGACATCATGAGGTCTGCCATCATGCCCTTGGCACCTGACTTTTGAGTCTGTTTTCAGACCAGGAATGAGACACTTGTTCCCATGGCTCGCTTTGGAGGATGTCTTTGGGAATTGCTGCTGACAGCCTTCTACTAGGGAGCCTGAGCTCTACTGTGCTTTCTCCTGCCCCTGCCCCTGTTCCTTGTTTCCCTTTCTTTGATGGTGCTCGAGACCTGGCAGGGGCATCCGGGGGGCTCCTGCAGCCATAAAGACTTGCTGATCCCTGCTTTTAAGGGTCCTGAGCCATGGCCTGATGAACATCAAAGAAAGGAGGCTGGTTGCTTTTATTTTTTTAGTTCACAGCCGTCAGTTTGATTAGATGTTCTCAGGGCTTCATAGAGGCATATAGAATGTACGTTTGCTTTCCTCAACAAAGGCTATGATTGTGCAAGTCCAAACAGCGCCGCTCAGTTCAGTATTTTCTAGTTCAATTTTTGGTAGCTCTTGACGGACTCTATTCTGCTTCATTGGAGAAGAAGATGGTTTGATGGTGCCGTGTATGTTCTTTAAGTGAAAAAGCCTTTGCAGATGGTTTCTCCAGGCAGTAGGATATAGCAGGAAAGATAGCTAAAAAATGGGAGTCTGAATTCTGATTTTGAGCATTCACTACCCAGTATAGCTTAGGCAGACTTTTTTTTTTTTTTTTAAAACCTTGAGTGTCAAGTTCTTCCTCTATCCACAGTAGATTATGGACAGTAGATGTGGTATGGACAGTAGATTTAATTTTGAGTGTCATGGGTGATGAGATTTCTTGGGCACACATAGATTGAGACTCTTTGGATCACTGTGTTGAGAAGGATTTGGAGTTCTGTAGGCTCATTGGTGAAGTGTCAGGATTGACTTAGGATTTCTGGTAGCCTATTGACCTAAACGGGGTGATACTGGTTTTCATTCCCGGATGGAATATCAAGTTTCCTTTAAAAGTAAGTTAGTTTAATTGAAAGAATTGAGTTGGTTTTTTAAAAAAGAGTAAATTTGTATATAGAAGGCATGGCTTGGATATGGCAGAAACCATGAAGGTACAATGAGAAAGAACGAAATTCTGGAAACATGAAGTAGATGAATATTAAGCTGTCTGACAGGATCGCTGTGGGGATTTTCATGGTGGTGGAAGTTCATTGCAGTGTAGAGGTACTGAGTTGTGTTTAGCTTCTTTTTTGACTGGGAGGTAGATCTGGACCCAAAGCCTGCCCACGCTGTCTTGGAAAGAGGCTTTTTGTGTAGGACGTGAGCGGCACTATAGAATTTAAAAGAGAGTAGAGATTGCCTAATGTTTACATAACCAGTGGGAGGAGCTTCAGTTCCTTGTCCTTAAAATTGGGGCAGTAACCTTACCTGCTTCCTGGGATTGGTAGCAGGATTTTAAATGGGTCCATTCAGGAGACCCTCTAGAGCAGCAAACGGTTTAGTAATGTTGATGGAAATCATAATTGTTGGACACCTGGAACCTTAAACACGTCATTAAACCTACTTGAATATTTTCCTCCTCATTTAAAAAAAATGTGGTAGCTGGCCTTGCTGATTGCTGAGACCACTCAAGTCTGAAGTCTTATTATTTTTATGAAGGCTTGCCCCACCCTCCTTAAAAAAAAAAAAAAAGGAAGGAAGTTATTTCTGGATGGAAGAGTAGCAAATCTTGACTTTGATGAATATCTTATTTCCCCCCTAGTTTCTATATGCTCTTTCTTGTGCTTGTGTATATCTTATTTATCTGGGTGCCCGAGGCAGCTTAGAATATGTAAGCATTTATGCAACTGAATATTTCTTAGAATTATGGCATCTTTGGTGAATGACTCTTTTCTAGGCTGAGACACTGTATCAGGCTATAAATATCAGAAACACTAGAAATTAAAGAATGAGTTTATTTCATTTTTGTTTATAAATCCAACCCCTTTTATTTTCAGTGGGTGAATACTTTGTTTTAAAACTACCTTTTCTTTCTTTCTTTTTTTTTTTTTTAACCCTGCAGCGTGAATAGGCATAGATACTCATTTGTGAATAGATATTAACATTTTTATGTAAAGACTGCAGCCCTAGACGCATAAAATCCCAGTACCTATGAGCTAGTTTTGAAATGGGATTGTGGAAAAGAGAATATTGATTTAAGAACACTGATCTATCAAAACAAAACAAAACAAAATACCAGTCCCTTACAGTTTCTTTCCAAATATTGATCATTTAAATGATCTATCAAAACAAAACAAAACAAAACAATACCAGTCCCTTACAGTTTCTTTCCAAATATTGATCATTTAAATTTTAATAAGCACCAGGCCCAACACCTCATCAAGTATGGTTTTCTTTTCTTGTTATTGTACACACATTGGTGTAGCTCACTTAGATCTGGTGAGCAGACCCATCGCTGTCCTCCGGTGAGGGGGGACCCTGAAGCGATCCCCTGGGGAAGGACCCTCCAGAAGAAGGGCAAGAGTTGCCCCAGGGGAAAGCTAGGCTCTCCTGGTACTGGCCCCTCCCTCACCAAATTCCCAAGGATTCAGCTACACTGCGGTGACAGGACCAATCCTGAGTGACTGTGAGGGGCTCACACAGGTTGGCCAAGTACCTGTGTCTGCCAAGTACCTGTTCTCTACCAAGTGGGTAGAGCTGTTCCAAGCCCAGGTGGGGCTTGTACCTTGTCCTTGGGGAGCTGGAGCACCAGAAGGATGAGGCCTTCGTGGGCGTGACTGAGTTGTGTGGAAGGAATGAATCCACCCTGGTTCAGACAAGCCCCTTGTGAACAAAGGATGTACGGGTGAGAGGGGATAGAGTTGCGTAGGAAATGGCCGTTCCTGGCGATGATCCCCTGAACCCTGCAACCTGCCTGTGGCCAAGCCCACTGGAGAGGCAGGAGCCTCTGCAGAGGAGGGTAGGACCTTCCCTGGAGTCATAGCCTTTGTCTGGAGCCTAGAAAAGAGGGGAGAAGTTGTTTACTTGGATTGTCCTAGTGAGACACCCTCCCACCAGGAGACTGTGGGAAGCCTGGGGCTCTGGGGGCTGTGCCTGATTGCCAGTATGGAGGGCTCTGGAAGGTCCTTGTGAATAAAGGCCCCAGTGGGTGAAACCTTGGGGGGAAAGAAAAAAAAAACCATCTAAACTTCCCTTCTATGTCTAGATTTGCGGTTAATAAACCTGAGCTCTCTTTTCCTCCTATCTTGAATGGGATTATAAGGTAACAGTCCTCTTAAAGTCTGCCCACAGATTCTTTGATTCTTCTTTCAGGAGCTGGAGCTGCTGATAGAATTCTTTTATGGAGCCTGGGCTGGACTCAGTGACTCATTTCTAATGGACAGTATAAGATCAAAGTGTGATAACAACTTAAGCAAGTAGATGTCTGAAGAGACTTCCTCCTTTGGTTCACTCATTCTGGCAGAAGCTACCTGCAATGGTGTAAGGATACTCAAGCAGCCCCCTGGGGAGGCACACATGGTGAGGAATGGGGGTGGGGGCATCTGCCGGAAGCCATGTGAGTGACCTAGGAATTGTATCTTCCATCCATCAGACCCTCAGATAACATCATCAGATAAACCATCAGATAACCCATCTGATAACATTAAGGGAAGCTTCATTCAGGAGGAAGGCTGTGCCTGAATTCTTGACTCAACTGCTCAGGGATTCCTGACCCACAGAAGCTATGAGATAATCAGTGTTTGTTTTTAGAAGCACCTATGTTATGGGATAATTTGTTACACAGTTGTAGGTAGCTAATAAATAGGAAGAGTTCATCAGTCACTGAATCCTGAAGCAAATTCCTCTGTTGGCATACCCTTTGAATCAGGACCAACAATGTGGACACCCTTGGAAAGGTCTTTCTAGGAGCTGAAAGGAGAATGTTGTGGGGTTAAAATTGGTACTTGCTTGTGTAAGGAAGATCTGTTGCAGTAGCAATTTTTCAAGACCTCCCAACTAACACGTCTTTTTTTTTTTTTTAATTTTTAAAATTTTTTAATAAACATAAAATGTATTATTAGCCCCAGGGGTGCAAGTCTGTGAATCACCAGGTTTACACACTTAACAGCACTCAACATAGCACATACCCTCCCCAATGTCCATAACCCCACCACCCTTTCCTACCCGCCTCCCCCTGGCAACCCTCAGTTTGTTTTGTGACATTAAGAGTCTCTTATGGTTTGTTTCCCTCCTGATCCCATCTTGTTTCATTTATTCTTTTCCTACCCGCCCTCCCCCCCACCCCCTGCCTTGCATCTCCACTTCCTCTTATCAGGGAGATCATATGATCCAACTAACACTTCTTTTATTTTATTTATTTATTTGACAGAGATCACAAGTAGGCAGAGAGGCAGGCAGAGAGAGAGGAGGAAGCAGGCTCCCCAGGGAGCAGAGAGCCTGATGCCGGGCTCGATCCCAGGACCCTGGGATCATGACCTGAGCCGAAGCAGAGGCTTAACCCACTGAGCCACCCAGGTGCCCCTTCTTCTTCTTTTTTTTTTTTTTTTTAAGATTTTTATTTATTTATTTGATAGAGAGAGATCACAGGTAGACAGAGAGGCAGGCAGAGAGAGAGGGGGAAGCAGGCTCCCCACTGAGCAGAGAGCCCGATGTGGGGCTCGATCCCAGGACCCTGAGATCATGACCTGAGCTGAAGGCAGAGGCTTAAACCACTGAGCCACAGGCTTCCCTCAACTAACACTTCTTGATGGTGACTTGGTTCCCATGACTGTTAATCTGCAGGAGTGCAGGTGGAAAAGGGAGGGCAAAGCAGGTGCTGCAGGTGCAGGATACAGAAATCGGCTTCTGATTGATCTCCAAGTCCGTTGGGATCATTTAATTAGTTTTCAAAACCATGGGAAAGAGCCAGGACGTGAAATCTGGCTTTGCCACTTAGAGGATTGTCATTTCCACTAAGGCCAGGATTGTCATTCCCTTCTGAAGGCGTTGTAGAACGTGGACGATGTTTCTTGAGTGAATGAATGAACATGATCATGTGATTTGTGAGCAGAGGAGAATCTTTTTTGAGTCTCAGTATCCTGTTCTGTATAATGGGGATGACTAATTCCTATCTTACAAGCTTACTATTGTAAGGGCTGAAGATTGTAAATGTCCTACATTGCCTGGCCTACAGGAGGTGGACATGTATTTTGTGAAATCCTTGAAGAGCAAATGTGAAGTCTGGTCATGCTCTTTCTGTTTTGGTGGAATTAGTCTGGGTAGTTCAATTTTCTCCGTTGTTGGTGATAAATTCAGAAAGTGAACTGTTGGAGTTTGCTTCAGATCTGGATCATAGTTAAGTGGAAAGCACCACGTGCTCTTTGTAATCTAGCTGATGTCACTCCCCTCTCCTTTCCAAGAATTTAATGTTGCAGCCATGAGTTGGAGTTATCCAGCAGGAAGCTCCATTCCTTGGACTCCCTGGGGTGGCCTTGAGTAGAGCTCTGGATACTGCTGGACCGTCATCACTCTCCTCATCTGTCTTCTTCTGTCTGAGAGCACCGCCACAGTATTTGTGTCAGTAAGACTGTTTCCTTTGTGTGGTTAAGAATACTTAGCAGTGATAGTTTGGGGGCTAAAAAAGGCATAATGGGGGGCACCTGGGTGGCTCAGTGGGTTAAGCCTCTACCTTCGGCTCAGGTCATGATCTCAGAGTCCTGGGATGGAGCCCCACATCGGGCTCCCCGCTCAGTGGAGAGCCTGCTTTCCCCCTCTCTCTGCCTGCCTCTTTGCCTACTTGTGATCCCTCTCTCTGTCAAATTTAAAAAAGAAAAGAAAAGGCATAATGGGAAGATAGTGAGTAGGGATTTTCTGTTTGAAGGGTTTATGAAGTTTAACCAATTGGGTGTACCCTATTTGTGTGTGTGTGTGTGTGTGTGTGTGTGTGTTTGGTACTTTTTTCAAATGGAGTTTTGTGAGAAATCCTAGTGCTACTATCAATATCACTCCTGTTTGAGTGGGTACTCTATGGGGGAAATTCGGATTTAACGTCCGTTTTTGTTCTGTTCCATATTGTTGCGCTGTGGTGGGTGAAATTGTGAAGAAAGGAAATCCTGTGTAGTCAGTGGGGGTCATAATCTTGATCGTGTGAGTTCCTACCTTTCTACCATTTGGGACTTGAGACCTAGAAGAGGTACAAAATGAGGATCCAAAAAACACATTGTCTGGCCTTCTGCAATACTTGCCTCTCTGTGTTTATGTATGTCAATGAAATATTTTATTTTTTAAAAAACACAGTGTGTGGGGTGCCAGGGTGGCTCAGTGGGTTAAACCTCTGCCAGGGTCCTGGGATCAAGCCCCACATCAGGCTGTGTGCTCAGCAGGGAGCCTGCTTCCCCTGCTCTGCCTGCCTCTCTGCCTACTTCTGCCTAACTTGTGATTTCTCTTTCTGTCAAATAAATAAATAATCTTAAAAACAAAACAAAACAAAACACGGTGTGCCAATGAAGCTCTTTCCGTGGAAAATTGATAGGTGAATTTGAGAAGTCCTGCAATTGGAAAGGACTAGGAGTCCGGCTCTTAGAGACTTACCTATCTTTTTGCCGTATGAAATGGCTAATTACACTGGGAACCAGAGACAGGTGGCTGTAGCATCTTACTTGGTAAATAAAGAATGATGTTAACCTCTCCAGAATGCTGGTGGCTATTGAATTTGGGCAGAAAATCCTATAAAGGAGAAAGAGCTGTAGAGTGTAATAAACTCCCAGGTGCTCAATAAAACCCCTGTTCCTCTTAATGTTGGCTGGTCAAGATCAAGGGCGCCGCTGCCAGAGCTGTGGAAAGCTTCTTACCAGTGGGAAGGTGATGAGATTTCTCCTCTCCTGCTATCCGTCTGAATTACTTCTGCGCCTGACGGAGACAGGGACTCGCTTTTGATAACAGTTCCAGACTTTGGATATCTTATATCCCTTAAGTTAAACCCACCAGTCTTTATTTGGCAAATAATTTCCACTTCTGGGGAGGGCATGTGGTCACTGTGACAAGCCTGTGTTCAGTTCTCTGCTGATACTTTGAGGCCATGGGAAGCCGGCCGCTCAGCGTTGGCGCTGTCTTTTCCTGGGTGAGCCAGTGGGCACAAGGAGGACCAGCTTTGCAGAGGTTGGGGAGCTGGAATCAAATGACACCCACAGTGTACCTGGCTGGTGGTTTTCCAGTTACTGGGTTTCTCTAGGTTTAAGGCGGTCAGTGCTCTCTCTTGTACACTGTGGGATGTTTAGCAGGATCTCTGATGCCACTAGCCTCCCCTGTACCCCCCGATTTGTGATTCCAAGGATGCCTCCAGACACATTTGCTCCCTGACCACTGATTAAAAAGGTACTTGAAGCCTAATGTTAAATTTTTCCTTTGATGAAAATGGTGTTGAATCGTACGTGGAATGGAGGAATGACTTCAATTTAATATTATCCCTGATACTTAATTAAAAAATTATATCATGATTTTGTCCCGCTCTACCTTTTTTTTTTTTTTTTAACTCATTCATTGATTGAGTGATTTAAAAGGTGAAGCCGTGGAGTGCCTGGGTGGCTCAGTCAGTTGAGTGGCCGACTCTTGATTTCAACTCAGGTGATGATTTTGGGATTGTGAGATCAAGCCCTATGTTGGGAAGATTCTTTCCCCCTGCTGTGTCTCTCTCAAAAAAATAGATCTTTAAAGAAAAATGTTAAGCCTAGCCCTTGGCTTAAACCAGCATTAATTGCTTTAGGATAGACATGAAAACAATAGAATGGTCTCCTGAGACCAACAATTGTAATAGAAGAACTCAGATCCTAAGAGAGTAACAAATGAGCTCAAAACTTAAATGTGTCCCCAGCAAGCTAAATTTGGATTGCACAAGTTACGTATTTGATTTATACTTTTAACCTCTGCAGACCTCTAAAAATGTCTATTTCTAAGGTGCATAAGCACTGACATAAGGTTGGGGAGGAAATATCTTTCTAACTTTTCCTGTAAAGTCTGGTATCTTTGACATAAGCATACTAGAAATGAAAATATAAATATTTGGGGCCTGGTTGTTGGATAATGATATTAGTCATATTAAAAATCATGCTCAAATCCAACTTATGGTACCTAGTATGTGCCAGCTACTGTTCTAAGTACGTTCCCTAGATTAATGTCACTTGCTTCACAGAACAATCCTATGAGCTCGGTAGGTCCTGTCATTACTATAGCGCTCTTTGCATTTTAGAAACAAGGAAACTGAAATAAAGAAGTTAACTAATAACTTGCCCAAAATTATCCAGCTAATAAGTGGCAACCTGGCTACTAGTTTTTAACCTCATTTTTGCTGATTCTAAGACTTGATCCATAAGACCAGGGAACATAGTCCAATAACAAAGCATCCAGCTCACTGTGTGTTTTTATAAATAAAGTTTTATTGGAATACAGCCATGTCTGCTACTATTTATGGCTGTTTTCTTGCTAAGATGGTAGAGTTTGGTGGTTGCCACCAATGTATGGTTGGCCAGCCCTAAAATGTTTACCGTCTGGCCCACCCCTTCTAAGACCATTTTCATCCACATGTGTAATACAGAAAGCTTGCGTAGGAAAATAAAAATAATCATAAATCCTGTAGAATTTCAAGTATGATTTAGTTAACATTCATCTCCTATGTTGAGAGCCCAAGTCCTTGGTGGTGTTCGTTCTCAGTCTAATAATGGATGTTAAGACATTTCTAGGACATTCCCTTCCTCAGGGTATTCTCAGATATTCTTTTGGAGAGGGGGAGAGGACCAGATAAAGCTAAACACATGAAAAATTGGAGATCGCATGGCAAAGTAGAGGGATATTTGTCAATGAGTATGCAGTTAAGGTGTGCAAAGATGGAAAAGGAATGTGGACAGTAATGCACTGCAAAGTGGGCTTTAACACCTTGCAAAATCTGAAAATAGCACTCTGAAAGTTTCCATTCTTCTTCCTGCTTTTCTGTTAACAGCTTCAGAATAGAAACTGACAGCACCCCCCTCCCCCTTTTTTTTAAATGGAGAAAGAGCATGCAAGTGAGCTGTGAGGGGTGGATTGGTGGGGAGGGACAGTGGGAGAGGCAGAGAGAGAATCCCAAGTAGGCTCCACGCCCAGCACAGAGCCTGATGGGGGTCTTGATCCCACGTTTCAAAGATTGTGACCTGAGCTGAAGTCAAGAATCAGACATTTGACCAACTGAGCCACCCAGGTGCCCCTGACAGGCCCATTTTTGGAGAAAGCAAATGGCACCATGTTGGGGAGTGGGGAGGGGATAGAAAACAAGAAATGAATTCTTTGTGTCAATTCAGAAATTTTACAGATTTTACAAAAAGTGTTAGAGGGAATGTATAGGACTTTAATGGGTTTTGTGGTTTTATCACTTTTTTCTTTTTGTGTTTTAAGGTTACTTTGTGAACATTACCCTCTGCTGAAAATTGTAGACCCTTCCTGAAGTTTAATGAGCTCTTGGAGTAAAATCATAACATATGTGACTTTCCAGCACTTTCAAGAGATGATATTATTTTAGATTGAAAGTATGTTACACTAGGCTGTCATTTCCTAGGAGGATTCACTCCATCACATAGACTCCTCTTTGTCTGAAATTACTCTGAGCCTCAACATAAAGCTTTTCGGGCACACCTAATTCACAGAGTACTGAGTGTATAGTAGATCAATGGTAGCCTAGTTTTTTAGACACACGTGAGTTTTTGAGGCCTGTGTTCTCCCCTGCCACACAAATCAGCCTTGCTGGAGACAGACAGACACAGATCGAGAAGGGATCGCGGCATGCCCTGGCATCTCTGACGGCTGGCTGGACGATATGAGGAGATGGCAGGTGGGACCCGGAGGGAGCTCTCCGTCAATGAAGGTAGACTTCAGTGTATGCAGTGTGGTGGGGCTGCTCCTTTTGGGGAAGAAGATGCTTGTAGAGAGGTTACAGCCTCAGTTCTGGAGTTCAGCCAACCTAGATTTCTGTCTAAACCCTGCCTCACTGGCCGTTTGATGTTGGACAACTTGATTCAACCTCTTTGAATATCAGTTTGTATTTTAATCCCCTGAGGCTGCTCTAACAAAAACCCCAGAACCTGGGTGGCCCATAAACAAATTAATTTCTCCTAGTTGCAGGGACCAGGCAGTGTCTGAGGAGGTCTCTGGACCACTTTCTGGTTCATAGTGTCTCACCGAGTTCTCACAGAGTGGAAGGGACAGGCCAGCGCTCTGGGGTCCCTTTTTAAGGGCAATAATCTCAGTCATGAGGGTTCTGCCCCCCCAGACCTCTACCTCCCTGCTGCCCCACCTCTTAATACATTGTCTCACCTTGGGGGTTAGGATTTCAGTCCAAAAATTTGGGAGAGGGGGATACACATATTCAGACCATTGCTGTCTCGCGTGTCTCTTTGATGGGACTAAATACCTATACATAAGGTCTTGGGAAGGTGGTGGAAAGCTCACCACTGGGCTTGGTATGCAGTAAATGCTCTGTAAGGGTTCGTGTTTCTTTGGTTGAATCTCAGTGGATTGAGTTGCTTTGGGACTCAGCATGTAGGTTAGTGGCTACTGTTGAGCACCTTGCCTGGTTTTGTGTTATGTTTGTTTAAACTATGTTCCAAAGCACTGTGGCCTTGTAATCAGTGTTCAAAATGGCATTATCTGCCGCCATATTGATCAGCTCCACATCTCTTACTTGCTTATCTCTGCTTTGCATATGGTGAAATTCCAAAGCTGGACCTAGAGGAGAGCCACTGAACTCATTAACCTCTCTGACATGAAATGCAAACCTTCCAGAAGGGAACTAGCTCTGGGAGGCAGAGTGTTTAAAGTCTCTTTCAGCAGAGTGTTTAAAGTCTCTTTCAGCCCCCACTGATTTTTTTCTGAGGCCTGGTCAGAGGTATTTGTATTAGTGCAAGTTTTCACAACATGGAGGGATTTGGCTTTTTTGCGCGTGTTTGTGTTGTGGTCATTGAAATCCCAGCCCTCTGCGAGCTTGTTCTAACTTGGGGGAAGATATGAAGTAGAAACTTCATAAAACTGGAAGAATCAGCCGGGTAAGGCGATGCTTACATTGGCATCGGTTTGATAACATGATTCAATTGAAAACATGATGGATTGTGGTTTAATTATTCTGCTTCAGGTCTTAGGAGTTCCCCCGACATAGGGTAAGGTGAATGCTTTGCAGAGAAACTGTTTCTTGCAGTTCCTCATATTTTGGAGGCTGAAAAGTTATGTTATTGCTATAAGTAAAACAAAGATTGTCCCTGCAGGTAAAGCCAGTGTTTTGTGCTTTCTGAAAGTAATTGAAATTTCTGTGGATTAACAGGTCGCCTAAGGTTTTTGCCAGACCTCTGGCTTACGGGTTTTTTTGTTTTGTTTTGTTTTGTTTTTTGTTTTTTTTTAGGTTAAATAACCAAGAACTTGAGTGGTCTCATGGGATAAAATACCAGATTGAGTCTTTACCAAGTTGGCCTCCCATTGTGATCTGTCAGTCTGCAGAGTGAGGGTACTTCATTATAGATGTTACTGTAATTCAGTGCTATGACTGAGTGCGAACTCAGCGTTAGGCATCAGACTAACTAAAAGAATATATCCCTGTGTGTTCTTCTATTTAAATATGTACTGTGAGCAACTCTTGATTGGATGGGAGAGTTGGAATAAGTAGTATGTAAATTTCCTAGGTAGGATGTAGTAGGAGTGGCACCTGGGTGGCTCAGTCCCTGAAGCTTTTGACTCTTGATTTCAGCTCAGGTCATGATCTCAGACTCCTGGGATCAAGCCCGGAGTCTGGATTCTGCTTGTCTCCCTCTCTTTCTGTTCTTCTCCCTCACTTGTGTACGTTCTCACAAATAAATAAATCTTTAAAAAAGGAAAAAAAAAGTAGTAGGAAAAAGAAACATGATTCTGTGCATGAGATAAATCCTGTTAAGCATCTCCGAGATAGACATGCAAATGTTGACTTCAGTAGAAAGAACTGGATACTGATCTTCTTTCCTTTCTCTCATTTTTGGGTTTTATTATTACCTAATGTATTTAAAGCCATATTGGAATCCCATACTGTATTTTTATTTTAAATATTGGGCATGGGGGTAGGAGGAGAAGATCTCATAATTCTCCAGAAAGTGTTATGTGCTTCTGGATTCTGCTTATTTAGCAAATGTTATCGAGCACCTGCTTGTGGTTAAAAATGAATTCAAAATAACTTTATCTTGACCTTTCGTTTTTGCAATTGTTATGGCACCTTATGAGGTAGCTGGAGAAGTCCTGGAATGTCTTTCAAACTCTGAATGGGAATTATGTTTAGAAGTCGTGAGCTAGTGTCACTAGGTGATAATTCCCCTCTGTGTGAATGTCATGGTTACAGTCTGCTTTTTTGCCTCTAAAAGAACAATTATATTCAAGAAATTTCCTAGTGCATTTAAAAACAGCTGGGTGAAAGTCATTTTAAATCCCCAAATCCAACACATTAGTTCTTTTATGCATTTAATTAAGCAGAAGTTAAAATAAATTAGAACAGAAGACATTCAGTGCTGATTGTTGAATCAACAAAGCAAGAAACAGCCTAGCATTACCCAACCACAGATGTCTGTCACTCAGCACTGTTGCCCTATAAATTTGCATCAACTCTTAACATTTTTTGAATAATGATTTCTTTTCTAGTAAAAATGGGCACGTGATGTATAGCAAGCAATGTTCTTTGTACAGACTTCTGCATGCGCGTGTGCATGTGTGTGTGTGTAAATTTTTCTTCTCATATTAACTTTACATAGCTGGCTTGGATCATATTTTGGGAGGGAGGAGACTAGCTTAGATTGGTAAAGTTTAGGAAAATATAGAAAACAGAAAAAAAATTGGCAGTAAATGTGGATATTAATGGAAGTGAATCTGGAGATTGTTTCATTTTTAGGACTAACATATTCTTTTTTTTTTTTATTAAGATTTTATTTATTTGACAGAGAGAGATCACAAGTAGGCAGAGAGGCAGGCAGAGAGAGAGAGAGAGAGAGGAGGAAGCAGGCTCCCCGCTGAGCAGAGAGCCCAATGCGGGACTCGATCCCAGGACCCTGAGATCATGACCTGAGCCGAAGGCAGCGGCTTAACCCACTGAGCCACCCAGGCGCCCAGGACTAACATATTCTTAAGGACAGAATGAATATGAGTTTAATTTGTCTTTATAATGTGAGTAATATGTGTCTGGTTCATTGCAGAAATAATTAATTAAAAGCACATCAGCCAGAAACTTAGCTATATATAGTCTGATCATCCATAGGTATTTCTATTATCATTGAAGTTTATGGATTTTTTCATGGTGTGTATATATTTTTGCTTTTTTAAAATAACAGTATTTTTAAAAAAGAGATATTATTTACTTTAGAGGGAGAGAGAGAGAGCACAAGCAGGAAGGAGGGGCAAGAGAGAAGCAGACTCCCTGCTGAGCAGGGAGCTGGACGTGGGGTTGGATCCCAGGACCCTGACATCATAACCTGAGCCGAAGGCAGGTGCTGAACCAACTGAGCCACCCAGGCGCCCCTATAGCAGTATGTTTTATAGGCAGTCTTACGTTGTCTTTTTCTTGTTTGATAGAATATCATGATTGATGTGGTGTCCAGGGTTGGCATCCAAATAATCCTGAGGACAAGTGAGGGTATGGCTGGAATTTCAACTGAAACAAAATTTCATCACACATTGTGGATACTTTTTATAGCTGGGTAACAGGTATATGAGGGTTGACTGTATTCTGGCTTTTGCATACTTTTTGAATTTCCCTTAATAAAAAATTTATGTCCGTATTTGTCATTTAGTCCTAAACATCTCCCCAGGTCTACAGATGAACATTGCTTTCATCATTTTTATGAGCCCCGTGTCATGCAATTGTAGCATGGACTGCTAACTGGGAGCATAGTCGTGATTTAACCATTACCTTCATGTTAGAGCTCAGTTTCTTAGACCATTCTTGCAAGTGGATTCAAACTTGTTTGATTATTTTTTTAAGGATTTCTTGGTTACGTTTTATTTGTTTTTCATTACTCAATAAAGAATCTTGAATTACTGAGGAGAGGAGAACCAGAAATCTGTATTTAGCAGTTAGTAAAGTTTGTGAAATCAGTACATTCTCTGAAAGCGTAGTTGTAAACAAACAGATGAATCTTATAATTTCTCTCTCCCCCCTCCCCCCCCCACACAGTAGTCCACAAAATAATTTTTAATGCCTGATGTATTGGTGCCTTGATACATTATAAGACACGATGCAATTTCCCTTGAATTTTTTTTTTAAGATTTTATTTATTTATTTATTTAAAGATTTTATTATTTGACAAACAGAGATCACAAGTAGGCAGAGAGCAGGCAGAGAGAGAGGGGGAAAGCAGGCTCCCCACTGAGCAGAGAGCCCGATGCGGGGCTCGATCATAACCTGAGCCAAAGGCAGAGGCTTTAACCCACTGAGCCACCCAGGCGCCCCTCCCTTGACGTTTTTGAAGACGTCTTTTGGATACATGGGAATTGCCTAATTCACATGTGGTCCATTCCCATTTCTCAGATGAGGGCTATTCTAGGTCTTCCCCTGGCCAGGGTGCTGAGGGGCCAGACAGAATAGAGATGGGGAAATATGGGATCATGGACCAGCAGTTTCTTTCTTACCTGATTCTCTAGTTAGTTAGATTGAGAGTCCTGAGTGAAGAGTATTAGCCTGTTCTGTGAGCCTCAAGTCAATTTGGGTAAGTTAATTTTGGGTTAATTTAATATCAATTGCTATCTCTCTTTTTTCTTTTTAAGATTTTATTTGACAAGGAGAGAGACAATGAGAGAGGGAAAACAAGGAGGGGGAGTGGAAGAGGGAGAAGCAGGCTTCCCGCGGAGCAGAGAGTGGGACGTGGGGCTCCATCTGAGGACCCTGGGACCATGACTTGAGCCAAGGGCAGTTGCTTAACAACTGAGCTCTCAAATCACTATCTCTTGTTTGAGCTTAAGTGTAGGGCAGGTTCTGTGTAATACTTGGTACTCAGTTTATGCAACTCTATCTTGAGAGCAGCAGGTGGAGGCAGTTTCTTTTATTCTCCCCCATTTTGCATGTGCGGAAAGGAGACCTTCAGAGAAGCGTGCTCAGAGAAGATCATACTTCTAGATAGTTTTGGACACTAGTCAACTGATTTAGGAGCTTGGCCCAAGATCCAAATGGATGTGGTGAATTTTTGGTAGATGTGTATTTACTTAATAATTATAACGTATGGCGATGGAAAGCCTTAGAATATAGGCCAGGAATTAAAATCTGCCCATTGGTTATGTGTCTTAAAGATTCTTTTCTAGGTGTGCCTCAGTGGCTTAATTTTACCGACTTTCCATTTTCAGCTCTCTTGCTTTGATTTGGAATAAAACAAATTGCTAACGTGTGGGGTCCCATAGTGGTAAAGTGGCTTGTTTATTTGATATATAGGCTTTTAAAGTTGGCAGTTCCTGAAAATTGGAAGCCCCCTTTGATGTGGAATACCTAGAGCATGAGTCACTTAGAAAGAGTGTCTTGATTTGTGGGCTGTGGCATGGGGGTGGGACAGGGAAGTGATTGGTAAGTGTTTTTGAAAGGTAGCTTCTGTACAGTGCTTTCTTGTGGATTACAATTTATGAAATCCTTTCGGGAAGTGCAGTACCCAGAGGTACAGGCATCTGGTTTGGAAACACAGCAGGTTGTGTGCAACCTGAGCAGAGTCTCGATGTGGAGTAGAGATTAGGATGCTTGATCATCATTAGTCCAAGGGTGCAGGCCAGCCAGTAAGGAGGGGGCTGTGGGAGCGGTGAGCACGCCCCACTCAGCAGTTTCCCATTGCAGCCTCATGAGCAAGCCAGAGGCATGGGTGCAGATGCCCTCCCCATGCCAAGGAAATGGATGATGAAGGTGAAATAGATTGTCTCTTTGAAAGACAATGGAAAACCAGCAGCTGCAGAAATGATTCAGAATACCTGAAGGGGTAGCCTGGTGAATTTTAAGAACTGAAGGAAAGGGATAGATAGTCATGTTTGGGCCAGGGAAGAAAGCCTTCCAACGTGTGTTTTAAAATGTCTGCATAGTGGTCTAGTCATTATAGATTAAGTTACCTGAATACATGAAGTGCGAGTTCAAGAATAGGGAGGACTCAGGTGGGATTGGAATTGGGATTGGAATTATCAGATATAACCTGATAGTTTTTTTTCTCATCTTGCCCCCCCCCCACCTTTTTAAAAAAGATTTTATTTATTTATTTGAGAAAGACGGAGATAGAGAAAGTATGAGAGGGAAGGAGAAGCAGGCTCTCTGTTGAGCAAGGACCCTCATTTGGGACTTGATCACAGGATCCTGGGATCATGACCTAAGCCAAGGGCAGATGCTTAATCAAGTGAGCTACCCAGGTGCCCCTCATATCCTTTAATGGGGGAGAAATTATTTATTTATATATTTGAGAGAGAGAGAGAGAGAGCGAGCGAGCGAGCTTGAGCCGGGGGTGGGGCCGAGGAAGAGAGAGAAAATCTCAAGTAGACTCCCCACTGAGTGTGGAGACCAACTGAGCGCTCTCCCAGGACCCCCAGATCATGACCTCAGCCGAAATTAAGAATTGGGTGGCTTAGCCACCCAGGCACCCGTTTATCTCCCTTTTTAATTGGAAAAAAGTGAATTCCATTGTAGCTTTTCCCTCTGTCTTCAAATCTTTGATCTCTCCATCTTGGAGCATCCCGGACAAGATGGCCGCCTCCATGATAAAATGTTGAGTGGTTGAGAGCCTAAAGTGAATTTCCATCCTGGCTTCCAGGTTTCTCAGCTTGGCATTCCACGTTTTTAGAACAGCATTATCTGAGTTATTTCACAATCCTGTTGTAACCATGTCCCATTTTGATAAGTATTAAAAACAACCCCCAAACTCGTCCACTTTCTGTTGGACTGAAAGCTTCTTTTTGTTCTCTAGAAGTAAATGCCCACTGTAACACCCAATATGTTCTTTTAGATTGGATTCCCACCCCTGAAATTTGGGATGCCTCTGAATGCCCACCGTTATGAAAGATCTCTGTGTTAGGTAATTTTTTTTTCTTCCTCATAAACTTCTCAGGGAGAATGTTATTTGTTTTTGTTTCCTTAAGTGAGACCGTTCATCCCTAAGTTAAGTTTGTATGCGTAGGAGAAGGAGGGAATATTCATGAAGACACCAGCTTGATGTGATAGGAAAGACAGATAGAAACACTGGAAGACCGTGCCACAGTCAAACCGGATAGTTTGGAAAACCTTGCAACCTCAGGGATGAATGTATATACATAGCCCCAAATGGTACATTAATTGATTTTGATTATATGACTCCAAAGCTTGAGGATTTCAAACTGTTTTCAAACTAATGGCCGTCACATTTGGCAAGGAGCCCAACTGTGTCTTGGGTTCATTATAAAAGGAGATCTTGACAGCTCATCAGGAGGACAGAATGCCTGCTAGGTTTTTGAGTAGTTGCTCAGTTTCAGAGGAACTTGTAGTTTTTCCTTAAATGGTGCTAGAAATTTAGGGCCCTTACCACCTGCCAGGCCAGAGTGACTCTGGTGAGCTCTCTCAGAACCTTAACAGTGTGATCTCAAAGTCTCATTAGATTCCAGCTACTAAAACCTCTGATGGTCAGAGGTTTGCACAGTTTAATGGAATTCGATGAGAAGTTAAGGATTTTCCCAGGAGAAGTAAAATCCGTGACATTTTGCCCCCTTCAACTTGTCCCACTTTTTCTCAACTGTCCCGCTCCTGGAATTTTTTCCCTTTCTCAATTTCAGTTGTCCCCTTAAGCAAATTACTAATTAGACATTAAAATTGTGCAGCCTCTCACTCCCAAAGCAAAACTGATGAACACAGCAAACCAAAGCATTTGGGGCAGAAAAGAACAAAGACAAACGTGCCGCAGAGATTTGAAGCTGGAGCCAACATCAGTAACCTGAACAGGGTGGCTGTATGTCCTGTTAACCCCAGCTTGTCCTAGTGTCATTGTTAGTAGTGCCCTCTTCATGCTCAGAAGTGTCCCATGTTAGACAGTTAATTCTGAGGTCACCTTGCCACATGGTGGTGAGTGGGGGTGAGTGAAGTGTAGTGGTGGGGGAGTTGTAGTGAGTGACAGGCCCTCATCTTGGGGGTGACTGGTACTCTGATCCACCAGCGGTACTTTGGGTGGATGTGTCCCCACTGTTGTCCCAACTGAGTCTCAGATCTCAAGCTGGAAATCTCCCCCCCCCCATTTTTTTTTTTTAAGATTTTATTTATTTTATTTGACAGAGATTACAAGTAGGCAGAGAGGCAGGCAGAGAGAGAGAGAGGAGGAAGCAGGCTCCCTGCTGAGCAGAGAGCCCGATGCGGGGCTCGATCCCAGAACCCTGGGATCATACCTGAGCAGAAGGCAGAGGCTTTAACCCACTGAGCTACCCAGGCACCCCTCAAGCTGGAAATCTTGACTGTTAGGTGACTGTCCCAGTTTTTAAACATTGGCAGTTATTCAGCTTTATAATAAACACTGTGGGACAAGCAAAATATGTGGTGAGTAATCCATTGGCCACTTTTCTTTCTTTCTTTCTTTCTTTCTTTCTTTTTTAAAGATTTTATTTATTTTTGAGCAAGAGAGGGAGGAGAGCATGAGCAGGGAGGAGGGGCAGAGAGAGGAGAGCTGAGCAGGGAACCCGACGTGGGGCTTGATCCCAGACCCTGAGATCATGACCTGAGCTGAAGACAGACACTTAACCGACTGAGCCACCCGGTGCCCCATGGGCCACCTTGAAGAAAGTTCTTCATTCTTTCCAAATAGGCAATTAAGGGGGAAAAAAGGGAAGATGTGGCAAGATACCAGACCCTTGTATGGGATATGTGGCTGAACAAACTTTTCCAGGGCTACTTCTCATCATAAAGTTCCAATGGAGGGTGCTGGGTGGGATGGCTGGGGACACAGAGTGCAGGATGGTGATTATGGGCACCCTGCTGGGGTTTGGTGTTTTCAGCATGATCTGTATCATGCTGGGTGATGGAAATCTGTACATGGCACATATCAAGTTGGGATGTATTTAATGAGAAACAAGAGTGGTATAGAAATCATGATTTTCAAACGTGGTCATGGCTGATAGGTCATGAATTTCTGTTCCTTTCCACAGCCAGTTTAGGTGAACGGCTTTGGGTTTGATTCAGGATGAGTTAATCTTCTATCTTTATGTCTTCTAGAGAAAAAAAATGTAATAATGTCCACGCTTCCCTGGAGCCATTTCTGTCTTTGTGAAATAGGCGATTTAAGGTCCATCCCATCCTAAAAGCTTTTAGCTTGTGAAAAGCTTCGTTTCTGGCATTTAAAACCTTCACTCTGTGTTTAGAATAAATGGCATTCCTGGATCTGTTAAATAGGCAGTTAATAATGCCATAGAAACTGCCCACTGCACAGCCAACCATAAAACTTGCTGAGGGGCAACACATGAATTGGAATATTCTCCAATGATCGGATGCTGAAACATTATAATCAGCTGTAACCCTGCAATGTGCATTCTTAATTACAGTCTTCATTTACAGTGGAGTATTGATCTTAGTTTGCTCTTAGTTTGTCCTGAAGGTTGACTGGATCCGAGTAATCTATTCATGTCAGAAGGCTTGTGGGACCAGCTTGAATTCAGCTCTTTGGAGGAACATTGTCTTAGGAAGCAGTTGGGTGGGTTTTGTTTCACCTTGACTTATTTTTCAGTGTGTGCTTTATTCTCGGGAGATGGTTTTTCCTTCCTCTTATAAGAAATGTGGATTATAAGGACTCATACGCCCCATGGAGTTTCTCTGAGGTTTAATTGAGACAATTCCTGGAAAATGCTTGCTAGGAGAACATAGGGAAGCACCAAATAAAGGATAGCCGTTATCATTTTTCTTACTCCAGATTTAAAATCTTTTCAATCTTGAATTTTGGGTTACTAATCTTTGTTATTGAGAAGAGTTGAAAAACGATGTTTGGCTTCATTTTCTTGATGATTGAAAAGCGGCCTATTAATGAAAACAAATGACATAAAAGAAATTAGTGGCGTAATTGGTGAAATTCGAATATGGACTGTAAATTAGATCATATTACAGCAGTGCTAAATTCTTTGAATTTGATTATTGTACTGTAGTTAGGTAAGAGAATGTCCTTTTTTTTAAGAAATTTGCTGAAGGGGGCGCCTGGGTGGCTCAGTGGGTTAAAGCCTCTGCCTTCAGCTCAGGTCATGATCCCAGGGTCCTGGGATCAAGCCCCACATTGAGCTCTCTGCTCTGCGGGGAGCCTGCTTCCTCCTCTCTCTCTGCCTGCCTCTCTGCCTACTTGTGATCTCTGTCTATCAAATAAATAAAATAAAATCTTAAAAAAAAAAAAGAAAGAAAGAAATTTGCTGAAGGAGGGGCAGGGGGCACCTGGCTGGCTCAGTCAGTGGAGGGTGGGACTTTGATTTTGGGGTTGTAAGTCGAGCCCCATCTTGGGTATAGAGATTACTTAAAAATAAAATCTTTCAAAAAGTTCACAGAAAAACATGGGAATGGATGGGGCATCGTGCTTGCTACTTGCTCACAAATAGCTGAGGAAAAAATTCTGTGAAAGAATTAGAAAGCAGATGTGCTAACTGTTGACATAGATGGGTATGGGTGAAGGATCTACAGGGCCTCATAGTCTTATTTAATCGCTTTGTTTGTTTGTTTGTTTGTTTGTTTTTAATGTGGGCTGGGGAGGAAACATGTAGCTGGTAAATGCGGCATATTTATCACCAGGCAAAACTACTGGTCAGTTTTCCTAGAGCTTCCTGTCAAATAAGTGATGGGTTTCTCCCACTTAGAGAGTTCCCCATCCAAGCGTCCTTTCCCACCCTCTAATTCTTGATTCCTGGGTATGGTTCTTTGAAAAGAGGAACTGCTTTGCCCGCCGTCAGTGCTCCTGCTGTTTCGTTTCTAACTCCAAGTCATAATCCTTTGTTCATGACATTATAATCATCACCACAAGTGGCTAATTGTGATGTCATGAACGGAGGATTATGACTCAAATGAGGAATAAACAGCAGGGGCGGATTAATTCCTAAGCAACGAATACATTCTGTTTGGTGCAAATGCCCCAGGGTAATAAAATTTTAAAACCACAAATAGGCAAGAGGAAGACAAAGCTGAACATATGTGACCTATTAGCCAAATTGTCTTTAAGTGGAAAGCCCCCCCCCCCCTTGCTCCCCTCCTTCCTTAATTTTCCATGTGGTATGAATAGCTCCTCTCTGGCAGATAAATGGATTTGTTTTTAAGGTCTAACAAAGCTCAAGGTGTCTTGCTGATTAATTACAGGGATGTCACACCTGGGCTGAAAAGGGAGTCATAGCAGAGCTGCCGAGGTGTTTTTATTTTCTGTCCCGTCAAATTGCTCCGTGCACTTAGCATTGCAAAAGTCAGGCCAGAAAGATCAGCACCGTGGCGGCAGACAGCTGGGCTGGTCATTGACCGCAACCCTGACCTGGAGACCCTGGGTCAGGCTACAGCGGAATGAGACCTGCATCAGTGGTGCAGGCTCGGGCCAGTTTTCTGAATGGGTTACATGTCAGTGAAGCGGTGGTAACAGCTGTTGCTATGGGTTGGGCTAGAATTAGTAGTCAATTCTCTGCGGAACTATAATTTTCAATTCCAAGTCAAGGATATATTTTTTTCCCTTTTAGGAAATGTGTGGTTCCCATACTATTTGGTTAACCAAATACCCAAATTCTCCTCTGCAAATGACACTTAACAGCTTCTTTATCCCTGGGGTTATTTGGCTGTCTCCCGGAGCTCTTTTGAATTTGTGGCCTTTTCTAAAAACCATGGTTTCTGTAGCCAAACTAAACTGGAAATCCCTTTGAATTGTTTTCCTCTTCACAGGACACAGTGTTCCTTTCTGCTGTCTGTTAAATTTAGTTCGTTCGCTTCATGCTGTTGGAGCCCTGTCTCGACTTACAACTTAACCCTCGCTTGAATTTTGGAAACCTTTTTGAAAAACATGGGCTACAGTTTGCCATTAGGCGTAGAGCGAATAAACTGACATTTAAAAGCATGGTAAATTTAGTTATAAAGGAGACTTCCCGTTGGAGTCTAGGCATTTAATAATAGCCTTTGTGCCCAAGTAGAAATTATGTGATTATTATCTCGAGGCTGTGATTAGAATGTGTTGTTCTATTGGTACCATTGAGAAATGTGTAACTTCATGCCTGGTTTAGATGGAGACGCGCCTTGGTACCAGCAAGCATGGTATGACGTGGTCTTGTAGATGTGCCCTGGTTTGAGGTTTCCTGGAGACGAAACAACTATGAGAAGGTCATGCCTCCATTTGTCACTGTTTTCTCCTTTGTTCCCTGAAATGACTGGAGATGTTTTCTGTGTTTTTTAAGAGTAGCTCAAACAGAAATGCTTTGGTAGTGGTGAGGCAATCACGTGTGTGTGTGTGGGGGGGGTGGTGGTGGTGGTGGTGGTGGTGGTAAGGGAAGGTATTTTTCCTTCTGTTTCCCCGCTGGGCCACTGTGACTAGCTCTCCTCCACAATCTGCTGTCTGGACGCAGGTATGTGACTGTGTGTGTCCTTTTGGGACTTTTCAAGGTGAACGTACGTTCAGTTTTTCCTCTGAGAATCTTGTTTGGAGCCTTTACAGCCCTTCAGAAATGCAGTCATTTTAGTGTGGGTTTTCTCTGAGCCAGTAATTGCCACAGTCCAGCGGTACTGGGAGAAACAAAAGGAACATGTCCAAGCCCAGAGGGGCTCTGTCAACGTGTGATGGGAGCTCCCAAACCTGGTGTGGTTGTTACTGTGGGAAGTCTCACACTGAGTGTTGTGAGAGACCCAGAAGTCGTAATACTGGGGGCTTCTGATCCGGGTGGTGTTTACAGCTTAGTTTGGGAGCCAAAACCAGACCATGTGAAACCGATTAGAGTGGTTTCAAAACCAAGAATCAACAAGTGTGGATTAATATAGATTAAAATTTGCCTGTATGATTCCAGGGGACTTGTGGATTTAAGTTTTATAGTTCACTGAAGAAGGCTTCCTGGAATAGTTGCATCTGGGAACCAGATTTTAAAAGAACCAATATGATGTGTGGTGAACATGATGGTGATCAGTGCCAACCGGGGCACCTGGGTGCGAGTTACTTTCCTGCCGTTGACTGACCTTGGGCCAAACTGTTTAACCTTAGTCTAGTCTCCTGGAAATGGATCTTCTCTCTGGCCTGCCCTTTGTCATTCTCTCTTAAATACAAGAGTACCTGCCTACCCCATCAGGATTAATTGGGACAGGGCCTGTGAGGAGTTGGGCAAAGTGCCTGGTGTTATTAAATTGAGAATTTGAAGTTATTGATGCAGGCAGAAAGTATGCAAGATGGGGGAAACTGCCAGGTGCAAATGAGCATTGATGGACACGGGTTCAGCCGAGAGCTTTATGGAGTACAGGGATGGCTTGGTTAGAAAGGAAGGTCTGATGACGGACATGAGGAAGGTTTGGTTAAGATCTGGACGCCTCGGGACGCCTGGGTGGCTCAGTGGGTTGGGCAGCTGCCTTCGGCTCAGGTCATGATCCCAGCGTCCTGGGATCAAGTCCCACATCGGGCTCCTTGCTCCGTGGGGAGCCTGCTTCTCTCTCTGACTCTGCCTTCCACTCTGTCTGCCTGTGCTCGCTCTCGCTCGCTCTCTCTCTGACAAATAAATAAATAAAATCTTAAAAAAAAAAAAAAAAAGATCTGGACGCCTCAACATGATCCCTACACGGGGGTCTATCTGCATGAGTTTAAGAGGGATGCAGACACGGAGTTAGGAATACAAGGGGCTTAGTGGGGCTTAATTCCTGTGATAGATAAAGAGTAGGGGGAGGCAGGATTGGATGGGGAGAACCTCCGATCGTGCTGCAGATCTGTCACGGTCTCAGCCAACCCCCTCGGAAGCTCTGAAGCAAAGGTTGCCCATTACAGGAGTTGGGCTTTGGGCAGAAATATCCAGCCCCCAGTATCTCTGAACCCTTTATAGCCTTTGCCTGGGAGATGCTTGGGAAGAGCATCGTCTTGGCCCCAGGCTGCTTGGGTTTTGAAGTTTCCTTGCAGCTGAGCAGCAAGTTCTTTCCTGAAAGGAGATCTGAGTTGTTCCCCCTGCCCCGCGTGTGGCCCTTCCCGGTATCACTGACTGCCAGCCGACCAGCCCGTATGGAAGAGGGGTTTTCCTGGCAGCCTGGCGCATGACAGGGTGAGGTCTCACATACCACGATCCCTCATTTGGCCTTGGAAAGCATGCTTACCTCTCCATGGATTATGAATTAGAATGTGGTCGTTGTGAAGCTGTGCTAAACAGTCCGGGGGTTATGTATTGTAGTTATCTCACTTAATCCTGCCTACGTTCTGGCACAGGGAGGAACTAGCTTCTCTTTGTCCACTTTATGGATGAGGAAACTCAGCTTTCGAGAACTTAGATATTCAGACTCCTCGGCTGGGGAGTTGGCGGAGATGGAACTTCAGCTCTTTCTGTCCAGCAAGCTCTGATCCCGACTGCTCTGCTACCACGGGACAAGGCAGAGTTGGGAGCTAGGGGAATGAATGCAAGGAGGATTTGGCCCACACCAGTGCCCTGAGACCTCTCATTGTTTGCTAATGGGCTTTATAATTGGCCTGAGCTGTAAATAGTTGGTAAGGCTGGGGAAACTTAGCTGCCACTTCTGGGGGCTTAAATTTGTCCCAGCTTCTATGAATGTATTAAGCTCTGTCCACCATAATTACATATGCATATAAACTGTGATCCAGTCACTCTGCCCCCAGGTGAGTATTCTGCAGATGTACTTCCACAAATGCCAAATGACTTATGTCAAGGTTATTCATTGCAGCAGCTTTTGGATTTGGAAGCAATTGGGAACAACCTGACAGCCCATTAATAGGGTCTGTTTTAATAAATTATGGCATGGTAGATCATGGTATATGTGCAGCTGTTACAATCAGTGAAACAACTCTATCTGAACTGATGCATATGTGTATCTATATATCTGTATTTCCCCAGTTATCTGGTTAATTGGGGGGAAGAGGCAAGGTGCCCGCCTACTTTGTTCTGGGGCATGTACAGGAGTTTCACTAGTTTCATGGTAAGGGGTGTTGCCTTGGGAAGTATGCGGAGGAGGTGAGGGAATAAGGTGTCGTTTCTTTCTTTCTTTCTTTCTTTCTTTTTTTTAAAAAGATTTTATTTATTTGACAGAGATCACAAGTAGGCAGAGAGTCAAGCAGAGAGTCAGGCAGAGAGAGAGGAGGAAGCAGGCTTCCTGCTGAGCAGAGTGCCTGATGTGGGGTTTGATCCCAGGACCCTGGGATCATGACCTGAGCCAAAGGCAGAGGCTTTAACCCACTGAGCCACCCAGGCGCCCCTAAGGTGTTGTTTCTAACGTGCATCTTTTTGTACCTTTGACTTGAACTCTTACAATATATGCATGTGTTATCAATTCAGAAAATTCAATAAGAAAATTGCCCCAAACCTATGAGCTAAAAATGAATTAGGCACTGGCCATTCAGACCAGGGGGAAGAGATCATAAAAAGTTTACCAGCTAGATAATATCTACATTGAAAAAAAAAAAAAAGAGAAATATCTGTTTATTTTCTGTTGAGAGGTAAAACCCCAAGGAGATTTTCACCAAGTTTGGAGAAGATGTTGGGAATAGTTCCACCTTGAAAATCTTATTTTCTGGCTTCTCTGGAGTTTGTTTCCGGGGTCCTTCAGTGGCACCTCGAGTTGGTACTTAGCCATTTGCCAGGTCACCCACGGACCCAGATTTGTGGCAGAGGACACATCTGCAGCTGCGTGAGCTGTGTTCAGAGTGACAGACAACATTCATTCATGTAACAACCATTACTAATTCTTATGGGCCAGCGAGGAGGAGTCCCCCATCCACGTGGATTTCTCAAGGCTGAGCATGGGGGGACCTGCTGGGGCTGGACATGAGGGGACCTGGTCTGACCTGACTAAAATCTGGCTCTGGGATCCTTTTGGAAGTTACTGGTTGACGTTCTTTTATCCCCTCCCAAACAAAATGATTTGCAATGAAAAGAAAATGTAGCTATTAACTTTCATATTGATACAAAAGTATGAAAAAGAATGCGAAGTTAGGAAAGCGTGAATTATTTCTTAAGTAGGACTCTGTAGCTTAATTGGTCATAGAAATCTTTTTATTAGTACCCTAGACAAATGCTTTAGAGGCCAATTTACGTTCACTTAAAGAAACATTTGTGGGGGTGGCGTACAATGTGCCGCAATATCTGCTCCTTTTTGGGGAATCAATTTGTTAAATAGCCCTCAAAATACGACAGCCTTATGGTAGGATTATGACTTTTTTTGTTTTCATGCCTGCTAAAGGGCTAACAGAATAAGACAGTTTAATCACATGCCATTATGTTGATAGGGGTGTGGGAAGCTCCAACGAGCTTCCCGAAGTGCATTTGGGTACCTGATTTTTGCAAGCTGCTTCTTGGCAGAAATCATGTAAGTACAATTCAGCGATAATCACACGGTTTTTGAGACATGCTTCCCGAGCCTCTTCTTCCAAGGGCGTCTGCCCTTCCCGACCCGCGGTTGACATCATCTTTTCCACCTTGGGCCCCATTGAGGTGGTTGTCAGGGAAGATGTGTTGCTAGGTAGGGATGTTGTCTCCAGAGAAAGAGAGGGAGGCCTCCCCTGGAATAATCCATGTTCCCAGCCAGATTTAGATTATTTACAGAGGATGTAGACCAGTGTTGCCCTGGAGAATGTTTGCTGACCTCAAGCCTAAAAAGGGCTGTGTGCTGACCAGCCGAGGGAGCAGCTCTCCAAGGGGCAGCCTATATTCAGTTTCTAGGCATTTGTTACCAGAGTGGGAGGAGGCAGAGCTAGATGAAGCCTGGGCTCCCCAGGAGCCCCCTGTCCTGGTCTGCCTCCATCTTTCAAGAGTGTCAGGGGCCACCAGCTGTGAAAGCAGGTCTTGAGCTTTGTTGGTGATGAGCTGTGCAGCTGGAAGGCTCTTTGCGCTTCCCTTGGTCCTAGAGCTCTTTGGTGGATTAGAGCAGTCTAATCTGGTTCGTCACTGAGTGGGATGCACTACAACTCAGTAAAAGAAAGTAGACAATGTCCCGTCGTCCTCCCCCTCCCCCAGCCCGGCCCCCCAACCTTGTGTTTTCCTTGCCAAAGGACTTAACACTTACGCTTGCAAAATTCAACTTCAATGCTCTTGTCAGCTGTTACTTTAAATTCTGTGTCCTTTTCTGTTTCTGGGTCACTGCCTAGTAAATGGCAAACACTGTCCTATCCCTGCTTTCCTTTTCTAGGTTATCTTGTGGCGTGAGGCTTGTCAGTGGCAGAACCTTAGATAGGGTGGCTTGACCTTGAGTGGCCTGCCAAGCTCGTGGACCATCCTACCTCATGGCTTAGTGCATCAAGGAAAGTATCCTGTCCTATCCTGTCTGCTAGAACCTTTCCCTGCAAGAGAGGGCAGCGATTAAGGTTTGGCCATGGATCTGTAGTTGCTGAAGGAGTTCAGTCAGGCTGGTGAACCAGACATGAACTCAGGCATCCTGGCTTCTGTTTGAGGACTCTGTTCACCAAAATAATCCAGCCCTCTGGGTTTTATGTACTAGGAATGGAAATTATATTTTACTCTTAGTTCAAGGAGAGCATTTTGCAGTTCACACTTGGAGCTGCTGTAACAAAGGTTCCTAATGCCAGCCGGAAGTGATTTGGTGATTGGAATGATCTGTGTGGGGAGAGAGGGGATGATTCATGCAACTGCTTCTCTATCATCATATGTAGTAAAGAGTTTAAACCCCTGATGGTTTAACTTAAGCTATTTCAGCTTTGCAGTGGTGCGAAGGCAAGACACATGCAGTAGAAACCAAGTTTGAATTTTGAGTTCGGATCTTTCCTTGGCTGGCGATACATGTAAGATCGTTTCTCTGATGCTGGGCAGCAGCAGCCCGGCTCCCAGGCAAACCCCCGTGATCACGAGGGTCAACAGCAGACACACAACCGTTCAGTACCTACACAACTACGCCATTTGTACACCTGCCCCATACAGTATTTGGTACATTACACAAGATGTTCATCACTTTGTTTATAAACTAGGCTTTGTGTTAGGTGACTAGACCTAAGGTAGGCTAGGCTGAGTTAGGACGTTTGGTAGGTTAGGGGTGTTCAGTACATTTTGACAAAAATATTTCAGCGTATGGTGGGTTTTTCAGGACGTAGCCCCATTGTAAGCCCAGGAGGACCTATAGGTACATTTACCCGTGTATGCACACACACACACACACGCACAACCGTTTGTTTACTTGGTCTTAACTCTAGAAGGATTTTCGAAAGACTTGATACATATTTTTGATGATTTGACTTAAAATGTGGCCCATGTAAAATTCATTCTGAAGTGGCCTAGGGAGACCACCGTAAAGACAGATTAAGTTCTGCCTGTCTTCTAGAGGAGCTGGAACTGAGTGAGGCACAGCGAGAGGTTGATGATGAGGCTACCTGGTTTGGAAGGCCTAATCTCCCTTATAGGATGGTAAGCATCCTGGGGTCCGTGGAAACTGAGGAGCCAGATCTGAAGTGGCAAGGGCAAAGTCAAATTGCAAGCATTCATTGGCATCAGATCTGCTTCTCTCAGAAGCAGTGTAGTGTAGAAATCAGAAATTCTAGCCTTTCTATTTATTGATGGTGAGTAAATTTTCTCAAGAAGTGGAGAACCTTCTAGCATGTAGTCATAATGATGATAGGAAGAAGTCTGTCTCACCATTTTTTAAAAAAAGATTTATTTATTTATTTATTTATTTATTTATTTGACAGACCGAGATCACAAGAAGGCAGAGAGGCAGGCAGAGAGAGAGAGAGAGAGAGAGAGGAAGGGAAGCAGGCTCCCTGCTGAGCAGAGAGCCCGATACAGGGCTTGATCCCAGGACCCTGGGACCAAGATCCGAGCCAAAAGCAGAGGTCTTAACCTACTGAGCCACCCAGGTGCCCCAGAAATCTGTCTTATTTTAGAATGTGCTTATCCCATCGTTGAAATTAGTTGATCAGAGAAATCAAGGATTTAGCCAGCTTCCTCCACTGGAAGGGTTTTGGGAATCTCAGTTTATGTTTTGAAAATTCTCCAGTTAGTAAGCTTTAGCACTTAGAAACCGTGCTCCTCTAAAGTGCTCTGTAAGGAAAGCACATCTGTGGAAAGACAGCCAGTGGGGCAAGAAGCATACCTTCTAGCAAGTCTCATTGTTCTTCCCACACAATTGTTTCCAATACTATTGTTCTTCTGTTCCTACCCAACCCCCTTCCTCTGTGCACAGGCCAAGCTGTTCCCTGGGTTTGGTGAGGGGGGAGCTTTGCCAGGCTTTGTTCTGGCATTAGCCCCGACCAGGCAGTGGACCCGACTTGTTGTGACAACTTCTCCAGCCCTCATTGTTTTTAGCAGATGGCTTGGGACACAAATGCTGTGGCTGGGGTGATTGCTTTCACTTCTTGGAGGATAGAGGCATCCTGGTTCTTTAAGGATCCCAACCCTGAGAATGGAGTGAGTGTGAAAGCACAGAGACTTACTAAGGGTCATGGTCGGATCCCTTTTTGAGTGTTTGTTCCTGATTCTCTCCAGGACAAAAGGTGAACGCTGAACTGTGCCTGTGCTTGACTGGGACATGTGTCATACACAGCAGGTGTTTCAGGATCCTGCCTGACTTGCTTTCCATCTCTTGGACATCTGATACACGCAAAGTGTACACATGAAGGAGGGACAGGTTGAACCAACATGCACACAAGCAGGGAGAGTCTGGGACCCTAGACACTTGGTGTGTTTTTGCCCTGCAGATCCAGGAAGGGACAAATTCATCCTCCCTCCCCATTAGCATACACGAAGGCCAGCATTGTGCCATTTATAGATTCCACGTCCTAAGAAAACGGTTCACTCAGGGATGCCTGAGTGGCTCAGTTGGTTGGACGACTGCCTTCGGCTCAGGTCATGATCCCGGAGTCCCAGGATCGAATCCCACATCGGGCTCCCAGCTCCATGGGGAGTCTGCTTCTCCCTCTGACCTTCTCTGCGCTCATGCTATCTCTCACTGTCTCTCTCTCTCAAATAAATAAATAAAATCTTTAAAAAAAAAAAAAACGGTTCACTCAAATGGTTCCTGGTAGTTGACTCCCGTTCTCTTTGAAATGCCCTTCTAAGTATTTGACCAGAAACAAAGCTCTTTGAATAACAGCTACTCTCTGTTGGCTTTGGAGCTTGTGTCAGGCTTTTGCTAGAGAGTGGTTTTGTTTTTGCTTTTTTTTTTCCCCCCAAGGAATTAATAGATGATACACTTAAAGCCTGGCAGTTTTAGATCTCAGCACTGTCTTCCTTGAAAGGCACATTAGTATTTCTTCACATCTCTCAGATGAAACTGCTTAGCAGTGATTGATTTTTGGAGGGAATTGCTATGTTTTTACATGGACAGAAGAAAATCGCATTATCTTTTGACAGAGGAATGGTTAAATAAATTTTAGCACAGTAGAAATATGGAATATTAGGCTCCCTCAAATGATGTAAGCCTGTGTATACAGACATGGATAAATGTTTAAGATGTTGTTGTGTGATAAAATCAGGTTGCGGGATAATATGTGGTAGAAGTATATTTCTGTTTTTTAAAGAAGTGGAAGAACCAGCCTAATATGTATGTGTATCTCTGTGTATGTATGTATAATGACTAAAAAGCTATAGACCAAACCGTGTGCCTTCAGGGTGTGTGGGGCAGCACTGGGTAGGACAAGACAAAGGGTGACCATTGTGCTTTGTTTGGGCCTATGTGTGTCCTAATGTCATAATGAGTATGTTTTTATACAATATGGGCATACAAATTTTGGAAAATATCCTAACGAGATTAATGCAGACAGTGCTTTGCCTGAGGTCACTATTTGGGTTTCCACCAAGAACAGATATAAGATCAAATATTTCAGTTAAATTTTAATACTCTGAAGGGCAAATGGGGCTTTCTTAAAGGCTGGTGGGTACAGTGGGGTTACAGTAAATAAAGAGGACTCACATTTGAACACTGACTCATAAGGAACTTAGTGAGGGGGGGCAGGAAAAGGGGTGTTACATCACATACAGGTTGAAGATAGTACACTTTAGGATGTGGAGAGTAACTAGGTAATTAGGATGAAGGATGAGCATTCTATGCTGTCTTTACTTAGATCCCTTGTGTATATTCCCCTGCTAAACTGTCATGTAGGATAAGTGATGAGTTTTTGGGTACCTCCGTGGTTCAGTTGGTTATGTCTGACTCTCGATTTTGACTTGGGTCATGATCTCAGGGTTGTGCATCCGAGCCCCACGTCAGCCTCTGCACTGAGCATGGAGCCTGCCTCGGATTCTCTCTCACTTTACCCTCCCCCCCACCGTGTGTATGTGCTCCCATGCTTTCTCTCTCTCTCTTTCTCTCTCAAAAATAAAAAGAGTTTTCTTATACTACCATATGATGTCCCCTCTTTAAGGATTCAGGTGTCCTTCAGTGTATGTGCTGCCAGTTAATAGTTTGCTGAAGAATTTTGTATTGCACATAAATTGGAAATAATTAAAATTTACAATAGTTGTTAGCAACTTTCACTTATTTATTTACTTTGGAGAGAGAGATCCAACAGACTGAGCCTCCGAGACACCCTGGATGTTGGCAACTTTCATGACACACGGAGTTGAGGTTTGGGTAGCGATAAAGAGCATGCTTCGAGAAATTGGACAAACCAGTATTCAGTCTCCATTGCACAACTTGGTGGGGGCACGTCCTGTGTTAAGCTTTCATATCATGGCATGCAGCTACAAAATATGAACAACAAAATTCTTGACTCCGCACAGTTGATGTATGAAGCGTGTGAAATAGTGTAGAGAACTGACCTCACTACAGTGTGTGGCATGTGTTGTTCGATGGCTGTTAACCTGCTATTACTCTGTATTATACTGTAGAAATGATCAGAACTGAAAAATTCATGGCAAAAGTTAGCCATTTATAGGTAAGTACATATAAAACATTTTAGTATGTTGTACATTTTATTCAACATCTTCCCAGTTCTTCTATGAGCGGTTGTTTTTATAGCAATTGGTTATGATATAAGAGTAAGAATTTTTATTAATTGGTTGCTATTCCTTGGAATAAAAATGAAAAAAAGATTAACAATGGAAGAATATTAAAAACGCAATTTGCCCATTCATTATCTCAGACAATTCAGTTTTATGGAGAGGTAGGCATCATATTAACATCCAACTATTTAGCAAGATGTATAAATGATTAATATGTGAGAAATTCTGAATTTAATACCTGTCCCAAATTTGTTAGAATAAATGATTTTTATGTTTCCATTAGGTTTTGTGATGGGAAATAATATATTTTATGTAAGGGAATATTCAAATGCTTCTACTTATTACCCATGAGATGTTCTTAAACTTGGCAGTGTATTCCTTTTTGCTAATGTATTCTGAACTCTTATGGTTGAATGCACTGGTAATGTGTTACAACTGAATGCACGTCCATATCAGTGTTGTCTGTCAGCCAGGATCCAGTAGATTCAGCAGACATTTGCTGCTCATTAGGTGGCTGGACTTAGTGCTAACGAGGACCCAAAGATGGTTGAGTCCTAGCCCTAGAAAGGTATGCTCAAACACTGTAAGAATAAAGGGACAAAAGATACAATCTGGCACAGAACAGAGATACTGAAAAGTGTGTGTGTTGGGGGATAGAGAGGGAGAAGACACAATGAAATCTGACTCTGGCCTCCTGTGTGGAGAAGAGATGAGAGAGCCAAGACTTTGAAAAGTAAGTGGTGTTTGAGTTGAGTAGGGGATGACCCACTTGGGCTTGAAGGTCAGCACAGACATTTTAGAGAGAAGGGAAGGAGCAACATTTTAGGGAGAGGGAAGAGTGTATGTTAAGACATGTGGGCATAAAAATGCCAACTCTTTAGGGAGTGGCTGAGGATATAACAGAGACAAAACTGGAATAAGAAGATAGGCAAGAGGCCAATTCTTGAGGGGCCTTGTGCATCTTTTAAAGGCATTAGGATTATAGCTAATAAGTGAGGAGATGTTGGTAAAAGGGTACACACTTTCAGCAGTAGTATGAATAAGGTGTGGGGATCTAATGTAAAGCATGGTGACCACAGTTAATAGCACTGTATTATATCATTGAAATTTGCTAAGAGAGTAGAACTTAAAGAGTAGAACTTAAATGTTTTCATACTCTCCCCAAAAAGGGAGAAAAATGTGAGGTGATGGCTGTGTCAGTCAACTAGATATGGGATATTTTTTTTTTTTTTTGCAATGTAAATGTCTATCAAATCACACTTTAAATTTCTTAGGTTTTTTTTTTTTTCTTCAAAAAGATTATTATTTATTTATTTGACAGAGATCCCAAGTAGGCAGAGAGGCAGGCAGAGAGAATGGGGAAGCAGGCTCCCCGCTGAGCAGAGAGCCAATGCAGGGCTCGATCCCAGGACCCTGAGATCACAACCCGAGCCAAAGGCAGAGGCTTAACCCACTGAGCCACTCAGGTACCCTTAAATATATGTCAGTTATACCTTAAGAAAACTTCAATGACCAATTAAAAAATAAAAAAAGAACTGCTTTGTATAGATAGCATTTTCCATGGCCCTTGCTCCAGCCCTCACTTTGCAGTTCCTTACTCCTACCAATATGGTAGGCTGGGTTTTCTTGCAGTTCCTCCTTCTCGAAACTAGTATTTAAAAGTAACAAGAAATTTTTTTGCCTTTCTATTAAAGTTGAATCCTAATGTACTGTCTAACTATTACCTTCTAACTTTGTATCAGCCCTGTCACATAAATAATGAGGTTAGTAATTACTATGAATACTCTTTAGAACATGGAAGAAGCTGGAGAGAATGGAATTAAGCAGTAAGAAGATGTGAAGCATTTATACTTTATCTCAAGCTAACAGCCAGTAAATACAGCATTTTATACACACACATACTAACACCCTCTGTACACACCTTACCTCCCTGTTTCTGATGACTGTTTACACTCATTTATTCCAACTCTTTTTCCCTCTGATTTCACTTTTTCTCCTCTTTCCTGATCCAGAATTAACCGATGGGTTAAGGACTCCAAGATATCATATGCACCAAGGATTTCTTTTCAAAGCAGTAAATATTACACTTTAATCAAAAGGGCCAAGACTGATTAACGTGATCTTTTTTACTCTCTAGGCCTTTCATAATAATAATTTAGAAAGGATTATAGCTAATAAGGAGCCATTATGGGAATAGGTTTCATAAAGCCCCTTACATATTAAAAACATAGTCAGATAACATTATTTATTTTATATTGATTGGCAGAGATTCATATGTTTGATAACGCATCAAATTAGTAAGGGTATGGATAAAAGTACTATCTACTACTGGCCTCTAGTTAGTGGGAATGAATGCTTGGTTCAGAAATCTTTGGAAGATAATCTTTACGTTTCCAAGGAAAAAATGCATACCTTTTCACTCCCATTCCTACTTATGGGAGTTTATACTGTGGAGAAACTTGCACATCTGTTCTAAGATTTAGGTATAGGGATAGTAAATGCAACAGTTAACGGTATAGCCAGAATCTTGAAACGATCTAAATATGCATGATTAGAATTCCTATTTGTGACATATTTGCATAGTGGTGCACTATGTAGGCTTTTGTAAGAAGAGAGTTTAAAAAAAAAAAAAGGAGCGGGGAGAAGCACCTGGATGGCTCATTCAACTGGATGATTGACTCTTGATTTGGATCAGGTGGTGAAATCGGGCTCACGTCGCGCTGCACTGGGAATGGCAGCTGCTTGAGACTCTCTCTCCCTCTCCCTCTGCATCTCCCCACACCCCTACCCATCTTGGGCCCCCATGCACACACACAGTTGCACTATATATATTAAGAATAATTTCTGATTTAGATACTGAGTGAAAAAAGGCTAAATGCAGAATTTGTGTGGTACTCTATGTGAGTATTTTCTCCAATGACAGGCGGTGAAAGGAACATTCTTGTTCTCTATTTGTCTATGGCTTAATCATTTGCACATGTGCACACAATTACCCCAATCAAAGGATGTGGAAGAGCTATTTCGAAGGTAACTTCTGAGAACTGGGGAGGGACCTCAACTTTTCACTTGTATACTCTTTTGAACTATTTGAAGTTTTGTTGTAGAGTACTCCCATGTCATCAACATTTAAAAATAAAAATTCCTATATTGGTCTGAGGCTCCCTGATGTCCTGAGAGCATTGGACTGGGTAGACCCAGTTCTATCAAAGGCTCCGCTACTTAATTTAGTTTCTAGATCTGTTTTCTTGTTTCGAATATAAGTTCTGACTAGAGGGTCTCTCTGTTCCCTTGCCATCTCTGACACTTAGTGCCTTGTAGGGGCCCTACGTACCCCTTTCATGTTAAGCATGACTTTCAGTTTTTGGAATTTGATTTGGTTTTGTCTTGTTTTGTTTTTTGACTTCTGAATATTGAGAGATTCTTTTAAAGTCTGACATTTTGGGGTGCCTGGGTGACTCAGTCAGTTGAGCATCTGCCTTTGGCTCCGGTTATGGTCTTAGGGTACTTGGATAGAGCCCCACACTGGACTTCCTGTTCAGAGGGGAGCCTGCTTCTCCTTCTGCCCCTCCCCTTCACACCATTCACGCTATCTCTTATGCTCCCTCTCTCTCTGTCTCTCAAGATGAGTAAATAAAATCTTTTAAAAAACTGAAGTCCAACATTTCTCTTAAAAGTATAATGAGTTCTATGGCCAGTATGACTTCTTCCAGGTAGCACTAGTATAATTCAGAAAGTACTTTTCTATTTGTTTTGTTTTAATAATAGTATTGTTTCTTTCAACTTAACATTAATCGTACTAATCAAAGATGTTATTGATTATATGATAGAGTCAATTTAGAGATTAATAAAATACTACTACATTGAATATACATTAATTTTTATTTTTAAAAAAATGTTTAATATTATAAGAAGATTTTATTTATTTATTTGACAGAGATCACAAGTAGGCAGAGAGGCAGGTAGAGAGAGAGCAGAGCAGAGGGCCTGATGCAGGGCTCCATCCCAGGATCATGACCCGAGCTGAAGGCAGAGGCTTAACCCACTGAGCCACCCAGGTGCCCCTATACATTAATTTTTAAACAAATACATGACTAATTCAAGAATATTAGAATGAGTGAATGAGTGTATTTCAGCAAGGGAGAGAGAGGTTGGTGTGATAGGGAGACTTAAGGAAAGGTTTTGAGAACTTTCTATGGCACCATCAATAGGAGATTGAACTGATTGAAATGTAAATACAGGTTCTTAAAACTAAGACTTTAAGGGAGTTGCCATGAGAACAAACCTCATCAGTGCTTCTTTCCACAGTGTAGTACCCACGAATTGCCTCTACTGCTTATGTGGTCATGTTAAGTATTTCTTGTTGTTGTTATTGTAAAGGGCCACAAGTTGACATCTTGAGTGCACAGCCATTTAAGAAACTCTAACCACAGGCTCATTTCTTCTTTCTTTTTCTTTTTTTCTTTTTGGCGGTAGATGGAACTTTTATTAACCTGATAAATAGTACCTACCAAAAACCTACCATCACCTTCATACTCAGTGGCTAATGTTGAAGCTTCTTCTGTGAGATCAGCGAGGATAAAAGGATTCCAATTATTATTACTACTTGTTCTTCTCTTCCTCCTTTTCCCCCTCCCGCCTACCCATCTTCCTCCTCCCCTTCTCCCATTATTCCCTTCACCTCCTCCTCCTTCCAGCTTTATTGAGATGCACTTGATATACAAAAAAACCCCACACCTTAATTTCTAATGTAACCCCATCTTTTGTTTTAGAAGACTTTTTACAGATGGGTTGCATGAAGACACCTCCTTGTATGTCTACACTAGCTAAGCACTTCAGTGTGAGTGTACAGGTGAGCAGGGAATTAACCTGGGGACCAGCTATTCATGGGAACAGCTGGAGTCCTGTGTTTTCAACTGAAAAATGCCTTTTCTGAGTTTGGCTAGAAGGTTTTTTGTTTTGTTTTGTTTTTCCTGGAGGTCTTTTGAAGAGTTAGTTACCATGTTTCTTTTTTTTTTTTTTTTTTTTTTTAATATTTTACTTATTTATCAGAGAGAGGGGGGGGGGGGAGAGCGAGCACAGGCAGACAGAATGGCAGGCAGAGGCAGAGGGAGAAGCGGGCTCCCTGCTCAGCAAGGAGCCCGATGTGGGACTCGATCCCAGGACGCTGGGATCATCACCTGAGCCGAAGGCAGCTGCTTAACCAACTGAGCCACCCAGGCGTCCCGTTACCATGTTTATTTTTCTTGCTTCTATCAGGTCATGGTTGATCCTTGAGTCATACCTGGGTTTGCATATTGCCTTCTCTGCTGAGAAAGCCTTGTGTTCAGAAAGTCCCTGAAACTTTGAGTTTTAAACTTTTCTTATGTACAATGGGGTCTGGTGGAGCTGCCCTCCTGGAGTTAACTGGGAAGACTGAATTGAGCCCCGTAAAGTGCTCCTAGGACATGTGTGAGATGGCCCGTTAAGACTGATCATTGTCGCCCTTGCTATCATCACCATCATCATCATCGTCATCATCATCATCTTTTTTGGGTAAAAGGCCAGATGGTGAATATTTGAGGCTTTGAGGGTCATACTGTCTCTGTGACAACGATTCAGCTCTGCCCTTATAGCAGGAAAGCAGCCATGGATGATATGGAAACAAGGGGGATATAACTGTGTTTCAGGACAATTTTAGTAAATAAAACCGTTTATTAAAAATAGGCTGGGGGCGCTTGGGTGGCTCAGTTGTTAAGCGTCTGCCTTCGGCTTGGGTCTTGATCCCAGGGTCCTGGGATCGAGCCCCACACCGGGCTCCCTGCTTTGTAGGGTTCCTGCTTCTCCCTGTCCCACTCCCCCTGCTAGTGTTCCCTCTCTTGCTGTCTTTCTCTGTCAAATAAACAACTAAAATCTTAAAAAAATACAAAAATGAAACCAGGCTGGATTTAGCACACATACATAGTCTATAAACAACATAGCTGTGTGCCAGTGAAACCTTACAAAACCAGGCAGGTTGGATTCGGCCCATGGGCTACAGTCCGATGATCCCATTTCTATACTAGTGGTTCTCAAACCTTCAAAAATCATAAACATTAGGGAGCACCCCTAATAGCTTTTGTTTATGTGGGTTTACTTCAATGGATATTTGCCCTATTAAAGTCTTAAACAGATACTAAAACATTATTAAATCGCTAAAAATAAAACTAATAAAACCATAGCACAGTAACATAAATAATATTTTTATGAAAAGTAACTGTTTTCCAAAACAGGAAATGTTAGTGGGAAGAATGGCACTGCTTTATCTCCTTTCCCCAAATCTCTTTAATGTCTGACTCAACAGAAAACAGCTAGATTTCCTAACTACATTTGCATTCAATCTGTTGAGGTGTTCCAAGTCATGGGGTCTCTGGGAGACTCCTACTTTATCCCCTGAAAGCATCTTGGGAGGGCCCCCAGGGGTCTCTGGACCACACTTTGAGAATCCCCTTTTGTAGACATCATCAAGGGAGACTGAATTAGGTGCTACCCTGTAAGTACTCACTGCTTCCACCTTCCATTTCCAAGTTCCTTTGTCATCTTATTCTGTGCTAAAAGTGAAGGTTGTGCTGTTCTTCCCTTCCCCCCACTGCAGGAGGCATATTTAGTCATGTGGTAAGAGTTTATGAAAGCAGATTGCTTTATTTTCTGAAATGATTGTCACCTTAGCTTAAATTGTCTGTGGCTGCATTGCAATAGAGTTTTACTACTGTAGAGAAACAAAAGCCAGGAGAGAGTGAATTCATTGGAGTAAAGGAGAACAAAAGAAGGGAGCTTCAGAACAGGAAAATGCTCCTGATGACAAAGAAGCCTAAAAGACTGATTTGCATAAAATTGAAACACTTGAAAAAGTCCTAGAAAATAAGGTTAAATGCAAAAAGAGATTCAACCCTAGAGTGGCTGCTTTTGAAATAACTGTAGGATTTTGAAGAACAAATGTCTTCTACTTTAGTATTGAGGACTCTTAAACTCTAGGGCAAAGGTACTTGGAGGTTTGGATTTTTTTGGGGGTAGAATGTGTCCCCGTGGTCCTCTTGGAATTGATCATTATTTAGTGAACAGGTGGCTCTGAATACCTTTGGATTTTTCATACCCAAGTGCCCTTATTCCTTTGTATGTAGTCCCTCCCCCCAAGGATTGCCATTGGCTGACAGAACTTGACTTTTCAACCAAGAAATAAGTTGACTCACGCATTCCTAAAACTGTACTGTGTGATCCCAATATAAACCCATCTATGTGTGATTTTCCTCTTAAAGAAAGGCAGAATTACTTTATCTAGATCTGTTTTGTTCATAGATACTGGCGAGCAAATATATCGGGGGATAAAACTGCAAATAAGCTGAGAATGTGCAATGTCAAGATTTTGTGTAGCCCCGACTAGATAGAAATGGATATTAAAGTAACTCAGCACAGTGCTAAAAGCTTGTACCTAATTGCCTTTTCTGTATATTTAGATTAACTTTAAGGGAAATTTATAACTAAATTGGGCTCAATGAATTCCCTGGTTGCCTACTTTTATTACACATGATAACATATTTTGGTTTAATTTACCTCTTAGCACAGTGATACTTGGCTGAGGAGATGAGTATGTATCTGAAGGTGGTGAAGTGAACTTGACTGCCTTTGGCAGGTGAACGAATGCTAGGGCTTCTCAAAAAAAAAAAAAAAAAAAAGGAAAGAAAGGAATGACAATGAAACAATCCTACTTTGTTCAAAGACACTCACATTTGCGTTTTCTGCATGGAAAAGGATAAATACCCCTAATTTGTCAGACTTCTGTGGGGCTCTGTTTCTTTCATTCTGTATCCACATTCTGTATCCCCCCCCCCCCCCCGCCCCATTTATGACATCTGTTACTTGGATCCCCCTGTGCCCCTTTGAATCTTAAATTGCACGCTTTTCTACTCTGCAGGATATACAAGTAAAACATTCACACAAGTCTGATGGACACAAATCTGCATCCCTATCTGGAATGCCATCCCTGTAGGCTTCGCCTCCATCCAAGGGCCAAAGGCCCTTCTCCCCTAGAGGGAACCCAGCCACTAGGAAAGGAGTGCACTCCGTGCAGGAGGGTAAGGTTCCTGGTTTTCTGGAAACATGTCCTGTGGGAGATTGAGTAGTTGCTCCTCTTCCCCTCCCCCACTACCCCCTTGTCTGGCCCTTTTGTCTGTTTACTGCTGGCTCCGTGTTTCTTCCTGTGTGTTCACCGAGCACTCCCCCATCGCGCCATATGGGCTTTTTCCTCTGGTGATTAATCAGGCTGCATGCTGGGCGCTCTGATTCTTTGGGGACCGTGCTTCCTCATCGTCTTGTCAGAACATGCAGAATAGCGGTGGGAGCCGTCTCACACTCGCACCCACTGCTAACAAGGTATGTGACAGGACGGCGGCAGGACGCGCAGGCAGGAGGCCAGGGATGCACCGTTTCATTTTCAGACTTCCGGTGGGGCTGAGGCTGAGGAGGCCCCAGGTCGCATTTTCTTTCCTCAGCTGCCTCTCTCGTTGCGCGCCATGTTGGGAAGAACGCGTATGTTCTCTTGGCGTGTGGTTTTGTGGGCCGAAAGGTGGGGTTAGAACCGGGCAGAGCCCACCCCGAGGGGCTGGTCCCCCCTTCTGTAACGTGCTGCTGAAGAGAAGCAAGCCCAGAAGCTGCTTGAAGAGTTAACCCTCCTGTGGGGGTGACGGAAATCCTAGCAGCCTGTGCGTTGTGAGGCATCCTGGGAAGATGGAGCCCGTCCTCACCCTGCTTACTACAGTTTTTACCCCAACTTGGTGAGAAGATGGGTTCTTCCTCTCATTTCTTTTCCAGGAGAGAAAATTGAGGCCCGGGAAGTTGAGTGTCTGACCTTTAGGACCTCAGCCAGGACATGGCTGAGTGGAAGTTCCGTCTTTTTACCTTTTCTGTAAATGATTTAAAGTGTTTTGGTAGTTTGAGTTAGAATCCAAGTTAATATAAGATAAGTTTACATATTAAGATGTAATTTAATTGGTCCTTTGTCCTCGGGGTATTGGTACTTTGCCCCTACCTTCAGGTGATGACGTTGTAGGTTTTTTTGGTGAAAGTTCACTGGAGTGGTACTTAGAGATGTGACAAGAAAAATCCGTTTCCTCCTCTACTCGGTGTGACTGCCACGCTCTCCCTCACAAATCTCAGACACCAGATGTGTGTTATTTTTTTCCACGGTGAGCGATTCTCAGTTCTTTGCAGACAGTAAGTGGGTGTGTTACAGTTTAATGCAGTGTACTTGGAGGTGGCCTCAGATCCCAGAGGTTAAAGGCTTGATACCACAGGATGGTGTGTTCTCGCCATTCCCCTCCTACACACAGGCACCTACACAGACACACACACACACTCTCTCTCTCTCTCTCTTCAGATGACAGTTGCATGATGGGTCCCCAGGTTACCCAGAACTTCTGTCCAACTTGGTTGCAAATCAGAGGTACCCACAATTCTTTCCTCAGATCCAGTCATTCGCTGAAATGACTCAGAGCTTGGGAAAGCTGTTTACTTACTAGATTACTGGTTTATTACAAAAGGTACCTGAAAGGATGTAAATGAACAGCCAGATGAAGAGATAAATAGGGCAAAGTCTGGAAGGGTCCCAAGCACAGAAGTGTCTGTCCCCATGAAGCTGGGGTGTGTCACCCTCCTGGCACGGGGATGTGCTTTGGTTCAAGCCTGAAAGCTCTCCCCACCCTATGCTTTGGGGATTTTTATTGTGGCCTTCTAAAAGTCACCTCATTAACATCAACTCACCTGTGGTTGAAAGGGACTTGTTCATCTTTATAGCTAGTAACACTTAGGAAATCCCAAGGGTTTCAGGAGCTCAGTCAGAAACTGGGGCAAAGACTGAGCATGCATTTCTTATTGTAGGTCACTGTATCACAAGATTTTCTTAGCAAACGTGTGTTTGCCTCATTTATACAGGCGCCAGGCCATGAAACTGTCCACCTTTTCAGTTTGTTTTCAGACATGCCTTTTTGTAAAAATGGATAGAGGATGCCAGAAGAATGCATCTTCTCTGGATTGATGGCCTGAAAGGTTATGAAGAAATTTTGGTTACAGTAATGTTAGATTCCCTAAGACTGGGATTGAGAGGAGCTATATTTAATGAGGCTGATATTTTTTTCTATTTTGGCTTTGTTTTTTTTAATACCAAGTCTGGGTAACAAAGGTTGAGAGATCCAAATTCAGAAATCAGAAATAGTGTTTCTGAAACATTCCACAGCTTGGGGAGAGTTGATATCACCATCATCATCATCATCATCATTATTATTATTTTCCCCTGGGCTCCCCTTGTGTTAATTGATTGTGTGACCTTAGGAAAGCCACTTAATCTCATACCTTCGTTTGTTCAGTTTTAAAATTTTAAAATGGGATATATAGGATTGCTTCAGCTTTTCTGAACCTTTTTTTGGCCTGCCTGATCCCTGTGATAACCTAAAGGGTGATTCTCTCCTTTAAGAAACAAATACAAATTTGTTTCAGATTTGATATGGGCTTCTTCATGCATATTTCCTCAGGATTCCTTGGTTATACCGGATAGTTCCAATTCTAATATTGGATGGAAGTTTACCTCTGCATTTTGGAAGAGAAATCTTTTATTGCATTAGGTTATTGTTTGGTTGCTGGTAGATAATGTCATATTCAAAATGAAAATGATCCTCCATGGTGACCCCATAACAAAAGTGAGCTGGATGCATAGTTGGTCATGTCTTTGTGGACTGCTTCTCTGGGGCAGTCTTGTGATCTGAGGATGGAAAAGTGAGTCAAACTCCAGCCCTGTCCTCCTAGGATTTGCCATCAGGAGGGACAGGAGGAGTAGGATGTGACATGGTAAAGAGGTGCTGGAGGGGAGAGGCAAAAATTGGTTGCCTATGAAGGCAGGTAGTATAATGGTGAGTAGTGTAGTTTCTGGAGGTAGGTTGACCAGATGGGAGTCTCTGATTTATTTATATGGGCTAGTTATTTAACTCTCTGTGTGTCTTGTTTGTCCTTCTGAGTAAAGAGTATACATAATTACTGTACCCATCTTTGAGGATTTTACAGGTTTTTTTTTTTTTTTTAAGATTGTATGTATTTAATTGACAGAGAGAGATACAGCGAGAGAGGGAACCCAAGCAGGGGATTGAGAGAGAGAAGCAGGCTTCCCACTGAGCAAGGAGCCCGATGGAAGACTTGATCCTAGGACCCTGGGATCATGACTTGAGCTGAAGGCAGACGCTTAACTGACTGAGCCACCCAGGTGTCCCTGGACCTCAAGCTTTCAACCTTCAGATCAACTTTGTCTTCAAGCAGTCAGCACTCTTCATGTGACAAAGATCTGTTCTTTTAGCGTTCCGACTGCCTTCCACAAAGCCCCAGAGAATTTTGGAGTTGTAAATCAGTCAAGGCAGTCACTCAGCCTTGGCTCTGTTTGATGCTTTGAACCAAGTCATTCAGTGTTTTGGGGGTGACGGTCCTGTGCATTTTAGGATAGTTAGTAGCCTCCTTGGACTCTACCCATAACAGCCAAAAATGTCTCTAGGTGTTGCCAAATGTCTTAGAGGAGGTAATGTCCTCTGCTGCCCTCGACCCCTTGAGAACCACTGGCCTTATGTTAAATTTGATTTTCTAAATGCTATGGAGAAAATCCTGGTGACTACTGCCTTAAAGAAAATCTTTTTTAGGGGCGCCTGGGTGGCTGTAGGTTAAGCGTCTGTCTTCGGCTCAGGTCATGGTCCCAGGGTGCTGGGATTGAGCCCTGTGTTGGGCTTCCTGCTCAGTGAGAAGTCTACTTCTCCCTCTCCCTCTGATGCTCCCCCTGCTTGTGCTCTCTTGCTCTCATGCTCTCTCTCTCAAGTAAATAAAATCTTAAAAAGAAATACTTTTGAATAAAGCCATAATTCTCTACCTGATGCCCCACTGGTGGAAACAAAAACAAGATACTAACAAAACCCAGGTAACAAAAGTCTGTTTCGTTCCCTGCTTACTGAATTATTGATGTGCTCTCTGAGATGAACTGCATTCATTCAGGTAGGATTAATGCCCACCTGCTTCTTGAAAAATCGTCGCTATCACCTGCCTCCTGCCTCTGGCTGCTGTGATGTGACAATTTCTGTTACCTGCCCATTTGCAGCCCAGCTTCCTGTGAACAGACTCTGTTCTCCTGGTCCTTGCTCAGAGCAGATCTGTTAAATGATGATGAGGCCAGGTCGCTCTGCCGAGAGCGCTGGCCTGCTGCGGGTGTGGGCGCAGGTGCCAGGCCGTGGGGACGATAAAAGACCCATGCAGGAAGGGCTTTGGGTGGCCAAGAAACAAGCCCTGGCTGTTCTCTTCTCACTGGTTAATGACCACACACCCCAGACATATCAACCAAAAAGTGATGTGTGGGGTCCCTTGGGCTGGGTGTTGTGTTGGCAAGTATGCCTAGGATGGCCCGAAGAATGGGTCACTGTGGCCCTGCTGGGAAAGTCCTTGGCCACCCGGGAGTGTGGTATCTGTCTGGTTTGTTTGCTTGGTGGGGGAGGGAGTTGGAGGTTGGAAAAGAGAGGGTAGGTGTATTCTGTTTCTTTATTCTCCCTCTCTTTGTTCTAGGATGTTGTTTGGTTTCCGGCTTTGGATTTTGTGGACCAGTTTCAAATAAAATTTGAGGCAGATGACCTTTACATTTGTCCACTGAGCTTGTGTAAAGAAAAGTTTAAAAAAAAAGAAAAAAAGGAGAGACCATTTACTGTTAGTATCATTGCATAAAAGAAAAGATGTTTTGTCCCCAAAGAAGTAGGAAGAATATGACCGTGGAATAAAGAGGAGTCATTTATGTGGAATGAATTTGGGGTTCTAGAAGGTGTAGCCAGCGGTCCTTCTTTTCCCTTCTTTCCCCAGGGCCAGGGGAAGAGGTCACTGAAGGCTGCTCCATTGTTTGACTGCATGTCGGAGAGACTGGGTGTATTGTGTTGAAGGAAGGCTGAATTAGTGAGCGGTGCTCTCATGCCTTTGCCCACCCTGACAGGGACTGGTGGTTGCGCAGAGGCTGTAGTGCTCCTGATAGCTGAGGTGCCTTCCTGAGGGCTTTTCTCTCATTTTCTCCTGCCCTCCTCTCCCTCCTCTTTCCCTCTGACCTTCCTCTAAATGGCTGGGAAGAGTGTCGCACTACCTACATAGTCCCACTCCCAAGATGTGGTCCCTTTCTTCTGCTTTCTGTTCCCTGTTGTTTCTGTGTGCCCTTATGTTGTAAGACTGTGAGTTCTCAGTGTGTCCCCCAGGTCTGGAGAGGCGTGGCTACTGAAAATACGGAATGTGATCCCTGTTAATACAGGCAAGATGAAATGCTTGCAGTTCACTGACATGCTGAAATGCTATGGGTGCTAAGGGAGCATTTGGAATTGGGGGCTACCTGTCATTAAATAAAAGAACAGCTCCGTTTAAAAAAAAAAACAACAGGAAAAAAAAAAAAGCTTGGGAAAATGCACAGGATCCAACTGCGAGTTGTCACATGGGGTAGGTGCCCAGTGTGAGCTACACTTCGATTTAAATGAAGGCCCTGATTTGTTTCTTTTACTAATAATTAGGCAACACAGTATCTGTAAAGCTATCAGTGAAGGGAGCTCCTCATTTCTGGCTTTGGAGAATGTGTGTTGAAAGTACGTTTTCTTGATTTCTTTCTTTGATTTTTATCTTATTCTACCAGTGTGTTAATATTTTTAGGTATTTTTAGTTAGAAAACAATATATGAACACATTGCTGTTTAAAAAATTGTAACAATACGGTAACACACTTGATGAGCCCCTCTTAATTCCAGACCCCTTTGAAAGATAAATGCAATGAATTTTGTGCCTTTACTGTGCTTTCACGTACAGAAAATATCTCATTTTCATGTCATGTGAATGATACACAATTGACCTCCTGAACAACGTGAGTTTGAATTGCACGGGTCCACTTACACGTCGATCTTCTGCAATGAATATGCCACAGGACTGTGAATGTGTTTTTTCTTCCATATGATTTTCTTCTTTTATTTATTGAAAGGCTTTACTTATTTACTTGACAGAGAGAGAGAGAGAGTGAGCACAAGCAGGGGGGAGCAGCAGGTAGAGGGAGAAGCAGGTTCCCCATTGAGCTGAGTGTCCTACATGGGGATCGATCTCTAGACGCCAGGATCATGACCTGAGCCGAAGGCAAATACTTAACCAACTAAGTCCCCTAGGTACCCACTTTTATTAATAACATTTTCTTCTCCCTTGCTTACGTTATGAAAAGAGTATAGTATATAATACATATAACCTACAAAATACATGGTAAGTGACTAGTTATGGGTAAGGCTTTTGGTCAGTAGTAGGCTATTAACAGTAAAGGTTCTAGGGAGTAAAAAGCTACAGGTGGATTTTTGACTATTTAGTGGGGGCGGGGTCAGGGCCCCTTGCCCCTGTGTTCAAGAGTCACCGTATGTGTATTATTAGACAGACGACTTCTTCTTCTTCTTCTTCTTCCATTTAATATATCTTGGAGATCTGCACAGGTCATTCCATAAAGTGCTCATCCTTGTTCATGACTGCATAGTGTTCCACGACAGAGCTATGCTGTAGTTTATAGAACTGTTCATGGTTGTATGCTACTACAGATAATGCTGCAGTGAAAACCCAAGGCTTAGTACCTGCATCTTCTTGGATATAGGCCTTTGTACCTATGGTTAAATACAGAGAACTTTAATTGGTATTAAGGGTATTTTTATTTTTAATTTTAGTGTATAATTTTTCCTCCTAAAAATGCTGTCATTTTGTGTTGCTACAATCCACAAAGAACCCAAAGACTGTACTCATTCTGTATATCTCAGCCAATTGCTGATCTAAGTCCATTAAAAAAATACTGAGTCACTACAGTGGGGTGACCTGAATATCGTCTGTCTTCTGTACCAACGAGGAGTACATTGTGGTTTGAAGTCCTCACTGGGGCAGAGTGACCTTTCTCCAGCAGCAGCTGTAGAAGCTAAGGGACACTTTAACCCCCCCACGGGTGGTTTCTTTAACTCACCAAAACCTTTGCTCATTAGATCTTTCCTCATGAGCTGGCTGTTACTTAAGTTGAATAGTGTGTAAAAATTTAATTCTGAATGGAGAACACCGGTCTGGGTTTCCTAAAATATGGTTTGGGAATGTGTTATTTTTCATCTGGCTATTTCCAAACCGCCTTTGAGGGGACTAGCCCCGAGAACACAAACCAAACAGGATAATTTTAGAAATTGTCACAAGGTCTGGCAAGTTTGGACTCCTAGGTCTGTCAGAAGGAAGTAAACACTCAGATTAAGACCGTACTTAAAACAAAGCAACCAGCAGCAGGTGGGTTACTTGAGGGCTATGTGTGCGTAGGCCTGAGTCCAAACTCTTGACTTGGGGTCTGCAAATATGACCCATCACCTGCTTCTGTACAGCCACTGGGTACGAACTGTTTTGACATTTTTAAATGGTTGCCTTTTAAGGGATTACATAAATACCTACATCACCTTGATTTTTGCCTCTTGACCCACAAAGCTTAAGATGTGTTTTATTTAGCCCTTTGTGGAAAAATTTCACAACCTCTGCTCTTGACTATTATGTCAACTACCTAAGACCAAAAAGGAACTTTTGCATGTAAATGGGAAAGGCAGGTAGGCTGGTGGTTCTCAGACATTAGCATGGGTCAGAATCCTTTGGAAACTTGTTCCAACCCTATGTCTACAGTGGGACTGGAGGAGTGGTGTTTCAGTTTCTCAGGGGGTCTGATACTATTGTTCCTGGGAACACACTAGAAGCCTTGACCAAGTGAGGAAAATGAGGAGGAGAAATGAGACCTGCAAGAAGGTTCTTACTCCAGTTGCTGACAGAACAGCCTCTTGAAGCCTGAGCCATAGGTTTATAGAATGACAAAATTGTGCCTTAAGTTAAAAAAAGCCTCTGTGTGGAGAATGAAGAAATTTAAAATATGGTGGCAAAAGCTGGATGAGAATAGATAGCTAATACTTAAGAACTTCACTTTTTCCTCTTATTTTCATTCTTCATATGATTGAATGTATATTTAAACCTGTTTCTTATTTAAAGGATAATAATTGGTATCAGTTATTGATATCTTACTGTATTCCAGTCTTTGTGCTAAACTCTTAAAGGAATCCTGTGGGGTTCGATAATAGTATCTCCATTTCAAAAGCAAATAAATGGAGAGCCAAGATGTTAAGAACTGTGAGAAGTAATTTCCCACCCAAGTCATTTGGCTAGTGAGTGGCCCCTGATCATTTAGACCCTTATTCATGATACAGTATCTCCATTACTTTCTTATCATCCCATCTTCACCTTCCTCCATGGCAACCGCGTGTGAATCCTGTCTTTCTCTTCGAACTTACAAATGTGTTACCCTGGGAAAAAAAGGCTCGTTAGGTAAATTGTTATGAATGTTATTTTCTTAGAAAAAGCTTTTGATTCTACTTTAACTGTCATAATTATTTTTTACAATTTGAATTATGGAAAAATTTTACATACAGAAAAGACACCAGACACTCACATTGAACAGATGCTAATATTTTGATCACATTGACTGCAGAGATTTTTTTTTTTTAAGTTTTTATTTATTTATTTGACAGACAAGAGATCACAAGTAGGCAGAGAGGCAGGCAGAGAGAGAGGTGGGGGAAGCAGGCTCCCTTTTGAGCAGAGAGCCCGATGTGGGACTCCATCCTAGGACCCTGAGATCATGACCTGAGCCGAAGGCAGAGGCTTAACCCACTGAGCCACCCAGGTGCCCCGAAATTTTTTTTTTTTAAAGGAAAAAAACCACCAGAGAATTGCTAAGCTCCTAAATATAGTCCTTGCTTTCCTACTCAGAGGAATGCCTTGTTTTACTTATGCATACTTATATATGTACATAAAGTACTGAAACATGCAGGGAAAGTCACATATGTCAGCTTCAGCATGTGATATCATTGAGAATGTGTTGACCGATCATTTCGTGATGAGATTAGATGAGATAGTGGTGTTCCTTGATGTTTTGGGGGATTTGTAGGCAGTAGAGGAATACCATTTACTACCTTCAGAAATTCGTAACATTTACGACCTTCAGAAATTCCCCTGCTTTCATCATTCAGGTATTTTGTTGTTTGTTGGTTCCGTTTAGATTCTCCAGTGTCTTGAAAATTCCTAGGCTACGTCTCTGGGTTTGGGTCTTTAAGTGCCTATCAGAGTTTTGACAGTCTTTGAAGCCCGTTCTTTTTGTTTTTTTTTGTTTGTTTTAAAGATTTTATATATTTATTTGACAGACAGAGATCACAAGTAGGCAGAGAGGCAGACAGGGAGAGAGGAGGAAGCAGGCTCCCTGCTGAGCAGAGAGGAGGATGCGGACTGGATCCCAGGATCCTGGGATCATAACCTGAGCCAAAGGCAGAGGCTTTATCCCACTGAGCCACCCAGGCACCCCTTGTTTGTTTTTTTAAAGTCCCTGTAGCGACCAGGTGTTTTGCTAGGCAGGAGGGAATAATAGAGAATGAGACAGGTTAAGGAGCCCATCCCCATGGAGCTTCTATTCAGGTTATGCCTGTTCTCATCCACACCTCCCCCAATGCATGGTATGATTTGTCTCAAAGTTAGTGCTACTCCTCATTAAGTGGAGCCCCAGCTTCTACATGCCGATCTTAGCATTCAGTAGTGGTTACTCCCATCCTGTGCATGTGGCAGGCAGTGTGCCCCAACTTTTGGTTCGTAGAAGGTGGTCACCTTATCTATTATGTGGCAATGAGGCATCCACGCTCTTATTAAATGGCCTGCAAAAGTTAGGTGTCCATTTCCATTTGTTATAGCCAGTGTGCTAATTGCATGGGTGATTTAAATGTTAAAAAGGCTTTAAAGCATTTGTTGTAATAATTAACAAAGGATTGGTAGGTTACAAATGAATGATAATTCCATATTTTAAAAATACAACGTTATAGATCTGTGCAAAGTGGTATATGTCATGAAACATTAATATTCAAATGAGAGATTTGAACTGAATGATCTCTAAAATCCTTTCTAGTAAGTTCTTTCTGGTTTTCTAAAGTACAAGCATTATTACTGTTAATATATTTTGTGAGACATCAACTGTGTCCGTTCCAAAGAACCTCAAGGAGAGGCCACAGCCTACCTTTTTTGTCATTTATCAGTGTATTAACTGACACTTGGATAGTGGACTAGGGATTGCTGATTATCTTCTCTTCCTTTGCAGCAGTAGGAGCTCAGTTTTTCTAGGCAGGCACAAAGCTGCATGGAATAAAGTCCAGCTTTTAGCCTCCATGGTTATGTGTGATTTAAATTTTGGCTGATGGGATATAAATAGAAATGGCATGTGATGTCCAGAAAGTTTCCTTAAAGGGAAAGAGGCATTCCTTATTTCTTCCTTCTTCTTAGCTGGAATGTGGACATAATGGCTGAATCTCGAGCAGTTACCTAGGCCCATGAGGTTGGTATTATGGACAGAAGATGTCAGAGCTGCAGGGTAGAAGCAGTCTGGATAGCATTATAAATATATGTATATATTTGTGTGCATATTATTTCTTGCATAAGGACCTCTGGGTGAGAGGTTGATTAAGGGACTAACATTCAGTACAGGCTCTGCTTCCCAAGATGTGTATGTGAAGAAATGTTGGGCCTTTTGCTTTCTACAAAAGGATCACGGGCTTACTAAGCTTTGTACCCACAGGGCTGCTTTTACCCTGAGGGGTTCCTTTTCCTAATTTATTCACAGGTGCCACCTGAGCCTTGTTACTGTAGAATGTCTCAGCATCCCCAGACCTCCCTAACTTTGAACTTGATTAATAGTAGAGAGAAGTCACCCTTATCTTGTTTTATCCATTGTTGTTTTGACATTTTCTATGACTGGTACTTTCATAGGCACCCTTAAACCTGAGTATATCACCTCTTTGCAAGGTTAGGTTGGACCTTTTATTTCCTTGCAAACAACAGAAACCAGATCTGGGCAAGTTAAGTCAACTAAGTTCTGTGGAAGGTTATTAGGAGCTCACATAATAGGCAAGGTCATAGTCAAGGAACAAAGAGAAGCCAGTAGGCTGGGGAGCGGGATAGTCTGGTCAGAGGTGCATCTCCTGCCGCAAGGGAACAGTAAACCCCCAGCCTTGCTTTTTCTCCTTAAGGAGCTCATTTGTGATTCAGCGGTGGCATGAGAGCAGGGTATCCAGTTGGCGAGGCATAGAGGCCCACGTCCTGACCTCTTGGCTTCCAGTTCCTGTAATGGGAGCTTACGCATCTGTGCTGACTGATTAATGACCTGCAGTCAAGGAAGCATGTTTTTCCAAAAAGGCATGGATGCTGCTGGGAGCACGTGGGATGGATGCTGAGCACCGAAAAAGAACTAAAAGAGAATTAAATAGAAGAAGAGGACAGAGGAGGCCCCTGGCTGGCTCAGTTGGTAAAGCATGAGACTCTTGATCTCGGGGTCATGAGTTCCAGCCCCACATTGGGTGTAGAGATTACTTAAGAATAAAATCTCTTAAAAAAGAAGAAGAAGAAGAAGAAGGCGGTGACAACATGTGATCATACCACTGGGTACTCTCAAAGAGAACTAGAATAGAGTGAATGCTGGTTTCCCACCAAAGGGCCCCCCCCCCACACTTGGGGTCTAATTCTGCACTGCAGAAGGGAGTGCTGCTTCTGTGTCGATAAGTCCCAGAGTGATCACCAGATCCTTACTGCCTGCCTGCGGTGTAGCAGGCAGTGTGCTAGAGACGAGAGGGACATCATGATGTAGTAGCTGGAGAGGGTCCTTACTGTGGTAGGGGAGCCCAGAGGCCTGGAGAGGCTTCAGACATGGCTCCGTCCACCTGCCATTCCTCTCCCCCTTGTAATTCTTCAGGGAATGCTTCATTTGTTTTTTCCCCAGAATTGGGGCTGATGTCTCAAGGCTGAGGGTCTCACATCATCTCAAACCCTGCGGAGGTCTGTTTCTGCCTCTGAAGTGCTGTTTTGTGGTAATTTTATGGTTTTGCTTTATGAATAATTTACCCGTACAGTCTTAATGTCTTTGTACGACGGTGAGTTTTGGTGTTCATCAAGGTTATGTCTCAACTAGAGGAGAGAAATCAATTTCTTACTATAAAGCAAAGCAAAACCATGAGATCATGTGCCCTATGGGAAAGCAGTATATTTTATAAGCGTTTTGGGTTATTATTATTGAAGTCAGGAACCCTTGGATATATAAACAAATTATTATTCCTTCTCATAAAGAAAATAGTATGCTCATTACTGTCCTTAGGCATGTCCTTACCACCTACTATTCTTACTGGGCTATAGAATGTTGTGTAGTCACAGCATTTTTTTTTTTTTTAAAGATTTTATTTATTTATTCATGAGAGACAGAGAGAGGCATAGGGAGCAGGCAGCCCAATGTGGGACTCAGTCCCAGGACCCCAGGATCATGACCTGAGAGAAGGCAGACACTTAACCAACCATCTGGGCCACCCAGGCACCCTAGTCACAGCATTTTAGGGGCTAAAAGGCAAACCTGTGCTTAAACCCTCTTGTAAAAATATTTGCCTTATTTTTGGTAAGAATTCCCAGAGACATTGACTTCTAACCTATTTTGGTGACTTATTTCTTTGTTAAACCCTTCTAGCCCTTATTGCAAGAGATATATTGGTGTTCTTGCCTACTTTTCATAAATATTTCTTGAGAATCACATGCTGTAAAAAGTTCCTGTGCCTCTTAAATTCAACAGTTCATACTACCTGCTTTTTTCTGTGCATCTTCTGATTAATCTCTGAGTACCCAAAGGAAAGAATAGTAAAAGTAGTAATGGTTACAAGTAAGTGCTTCCTAAATGCAGTGCACAATCCTGACCATGACTCTGGGAGGTACATACAGTTATTATTCCCATTTTACAGATGAAGAAAGCAAGGTCCAAATTCTCAGGGCTAAAGGCAAGAGAATCAGAGTTTGCCCCTGGGAAATGAAAATCACTGTTCTGTTTTCCCACAAAGCATAAATTGATAGATACTTTGTATTTATAGTAGGTGTTACTGTAAGGAATGGTTTGTGTTTTTTTTTTTTTAAAGATTTTATTAATTTATTTGACAGAGAGAAAGATCACAAGTAGGCGGAGAGTCAGGCAGAGAGAGAGGAGGAAGCAGGCTCCCGCTGAGCTAAGAGCCCGATGCGGGGCTCGATCCCAGGACACTGAGATCATGACCTGAGCCGAAGGCAGCGGCTTAATCCACTGAGCCACCCAGGCGCCCCTGGTTTGTGTTTTCTTTTTCTTTTTCAAGATTTATTTATTTATCAGAGAAAGAGGGAGAGGGAAGGGGAGAGAGAAACGCAAGCAGACTTTGCACTGAATGTTGAGCCTGATGCAGGGCTCCATCTTACAACCCTGAGATCATAGCAGACACACTTATGGTTTGTGTTTTCTTGTAGGGATTAGAATATATTAGCTCCTGTTTGGCCCAAACACAATTTATAAAAAGTGAGACTCAGAAAACTATAACATATTTAGAAACTTCAAGTTCCTCTCTTACTGTTGACCTGTTATATTCAGGAAAGAATTTAATGACATTGCTTATTATCCTTAATTGCTTTTTGCTCTCACCAGCTGTAATGGCACATAGAAGTGAAGTGAAAAATGCCAGGTAGATTTGTACTGCACGCTGAGGAAGGCCTGAATTCATGTGACATACCCACTTTCATGCATTTTTGATTTTAGCAAGTTAAAAGGGTCTGATGTTTGATGCTGTCTTTTAGTTTTAAAATCCAGGACTGTTTTATATTCATTATTGGGGTTGAGGGGAAAGCAGGAAGGTGGAAATTTTTCCAGCGTCTCCGTTGCTTTGAAATAAATCAGGGAAATTCGATGTGCCCTGAATAGCAGCTTGGGACCAAGCTTAGTGCTCCCTTGACTAAGGAGTTTTTTTATGGCCTTCTGGAAGCATAGAGCACTGAAGTGGCCCCAAGACTCAATAGGATAGCTTGATGAGCTCACCAAGGGAAGCCAGATTTTGCAACAAGGTTGTGATAACCTTTTTGGCTTGGTGCCCTGTTCCCTCACGTCCTTTCCCGTTTATCATAAAGCATGGATTTCAATGCTATTGGCTTTGAGCAGTCATTAAATTGTGATGCACATGGTGAGTTGGAAGTGTGGGATTTGAGTCGAAAGGGAGTAAACAATCAACAGTAAATGCCTACCTCGTTATAGCTCTGTTGGCTTCATAAACTGTCCCTAATGCTCCCTCATGAATGGTACAGGTACTGGCCATCACTTTTTTTCTAAAAGCCACAAACATCTCCAAACCTCATTTCAGGCAAGGATTCCCACTTTGGCTCTGGCAAAAGCTTTCTCAAACAGCAAGGATCCCATGTATGAGACATTGTATTGCTTTTCCTGCTACTGAACCATAAAATCCTACCAGGGAGAGAGAAAAGGGGCAATAGCGTATGAATCACAGAAATCTTTGGGAAGGATTCTGTCTGTTGACCAGTGTGTGTGAAGATGTATTGGAGGAGTGGTGTTGGGGTCCATGTCTTTCCTTAGAACAGAAGACTCCAATCTTCTTAGGCATTTACCAAGCACTGGCACCCTTGGGCCTTGACTCAAGGGTATGGTCCTGGCTAAGGTGCGTAGCCTTTTCCTACCTAAGCATCTGAGGAGTGGCATCGTCAGAGTTCGGGCCCTGCTATCGTTTGTAGGCTCTTCTGGGCCTCCATGCCTCTTGTCCTCCACCATCCAGCCTGCGGTAGTGTCTTTGCTGGCTCTCTCGGTCGTGGAAGGGAAAGGGCAGTGGCAGGAGGCAGAACAAAGCCGTCGGGTGGTCCGCCTGTCCTGTTTTGAGGTCTTCCTCCTTTTCCTCTTCTCAGTCTCTTATCCTGTTTCCTTCTTGTGGCAGTGAAGTGTTCCTTACCTCAGACCTGAAGTCTATAGTCTCTGAGTTGAGTCTGGATGCTTATCAGGCTTAGGAAGAATGGGGCTAGCTGTTGGGTTGAGTTTCTCTGATCATCGCTTTTCTGGTTCTTTACAGAATGGTACAGTTGGTCATGGGTCAGGAGATAAGCACGTTCTCTCTTTCCTTGCTTCTCTCCTCCCTGGTATTCCTTCCAGCACTACTAAAGGTCTGTGGTTTCCTCACTACTGTGGTGTTTCTCAACTGGTTGTGGTGGGGGAGGGGAGGGTGTTTTGCTACTAAGAGGAGATTTGGCCCTGTATCATTGTTGTCACATCTCTGGGGTAGGAGCTTGCTAATGGCACCTAGTTGGTAGAGGCCAGCAGTGCTGCTCTATACATCCTGTAGTGTATGGGACAGCCCCCAACCCCCATACCACCCCCCGCCCCTGCCCACTGCAGGTTATTGTCCTGTCCCCAGTGTCAGAATCCTGCTCTACAGAGACATCTCCCTGGCCACCATTGAGCCCGTCTTGCCTGGCACATGCATCACTTGTTGGTTTATCTGTTGAAATATATCAAACTGGTTTCCCAAACCTGTTTAGCCTTTTCTGTTTAATTTATATTGCAAACTCTTTTTCTAGACCAGGCCAGACTGTTCACTGCCTTGAAGGATCACAGGTTCCAAAGTAAGGGAATCAGAATTAGAGATTCTGTTCCTTGGAAGTAATACCAGTTATCAACCCTTTAGAGGAAAATGCTTGAGTCATCCACGGGGTTGCTCACCAGCGTTATATGGTCTCGGAAGAGTAGGGATTTTGAGGTTATGTGGTGGTCCAGCTAGTAACTGTCATCAGTTGGGCTAATCACTTACTTTGTGCGAAGCCATGTGCTGTGTTATTTCTCTGGTCTCTCTTACACCAGGCCATTTGTCTTTTGGGGCTCACCTTGGCTACCAGTTCTTCCAGGAAACCTTCCTTTATGCCTCAAGCTCAGCATCATATACCCCTTCCATGTCCTTGTTCCTCTAGCGAGGACTCTCAACTCCTTGAGTCAAGTGGCTTGTTGACTTGGAGGGCCAGCCCCTTCTGCCTTATTATTTGTTTCTGCTGAACACATAGTAGGACTTCTCTAAATACTTGTAGAATAATGCTATAGGGAAAACTAAAAGCCAGCACTTTGCTTAATTACAGAAGAAATTATAGTGGGGAAAAAAATAGAAACTCGGAGTCAGAGAACATGTGTTTTGCTGTTGGTTCTTTGACTCTCATTTATCAACTAAGTGGATAAGTAAGGGGCTTAATGAACTGCTTCTAAATGGGGAGGCTCTGGGTTTCTGGTAAGCACGCTAATGTGTACGGTGCTCTCACTATGAAAGTTGATCTGTACTTTCATTTTATTTATCTTTTTTCAGACAAAAGTCCCCTTGTATTTAATTTATGGTAATTGTTATCAGCACAAAAGGAAAAATATCAAGGTGACACTATTATGTATTTAGCAAATTCAAACAAACTACCTACATTGTGTCAAGACTATTCCTGGTCTTGCAAGTCTCATTGTGGCTCTTTTTTTTTTTTTTTTAACTTTAAAATTTTTAATTCCAGTACAGTTAATATGCAGTCTTATATTAATTTCAAGTATATAATATAGTGATTCAACAAATCTATACAACATTACTCAATGCTCATAAGTGTGCTCTAAATCCCTTTCACCTGTTTCACTCATACCACCAGGTGCCCTCTTTAAAAAAAAAAAAATTATTTATTTTTTGTGTGTGTTCCAAAATTCATTGTTTATGCACCATACCCTATGCTCCATGCAATACATGCCCTCCATAATATCCACCAACAGGCTCACCTCACCCCCAAACCTCAGTTTGTTTCTCAGAGTCCAGTCTCTCATGGTTTGTCTCCCCCTCTGATTTCCCCCAACTCACTTCTCCTCTCCATCTCCCAGTGTCCATGTTATTCCTTATGTTCCACAAGTAAGTGAAACCATATGATAATTGATTCTCTGTTGACTTATTTCACTCCGCATAATCCACTCCTGTCCAGTCCACGTTGATACAAAAGTTGGGTATTCATCCTTTCTGATAGAGTTGTAATACTCCACTGTATAAATGGACCATATCTTTATCCATTTATCTGTCGAGGAACATCTTGGTTCTTTCCACAGTTTGGCAACTGTGGCCATTATGAACATTGGGGTACAGATAGATGGCCCTTCTCTTCACTACATCTATATCTTTGGGGTAAATACCCAGTATTTTTTAAAAACAAAAGGATTTGTGTGTATCTGGGATCGGCGCAAGCAGAGTATTGTGAAACTGTTACCACGGTTCTCGCCCCTCCTGACTGCCAGCCCTTTCCTCAAGTAAGATACCTTTCGGGAGCACCCACCATCATTCCCTCCTCTTTGACCTCTTCCCCTTACTCACTCTGCTCCAGCTATGACTGGCCTTCTGGTTGTTTCTCACACTTCCCAAACACACACCTGGCCCAGTGTTTTGTAATTGCTTTTCTCTTTGCCTGCCATGTTCTTTTCTCAGAGGTTGCTGTGGCTTGTTCTTGACTGCCTGTGGGTTTCTGCTCAGAGGTCATGTTTCTCTAAGGCTGTCTCTGGGTCATTCTGTCTCAAATGAAGGCCCATTTCTGACTTGTCCTAGCTGTGTTTCCTGATTCTTTCTTTCACCTGAGCACATACTGTATGTTTTGGCATACTATATGTCTTGCTTTATTTTTTTTTTTTTAGAGATTTTATTTATTTACCTGACAAGAGATCACAAGTAGGCAGAGAGATAGGCAGAGAGAGAGAGAGGAGGAAGCCGGCTGCCTGCTGAGCAGAGAGCCCAATTCGGGGCTCGATCCCAGGACACTGAGATCACCACCTGAGCCAAAGGCAGACGCTTTAACCCACTTTAACCCACTGAGCCACCTGGTATGTCTTACTTTAATTTAGCTCCTTCATTTTTTTTTTTTTCTTTGCATCCCTACACCCTTTGGAATGTAAGATACCATGATGGCAGAAGGAGTTCTTGTTCATTGTGATGGAGTGGAAACACGCCTATGGAAAAGTGCAGACATTATAATGACTGGCTCAGTGAATGATGACAGTCTGAACACACCTTTGTGACTGGTTTCCAGATTAAAGAGCAGGATGTCACCAGCATTTCAGAAGGACCCCTCACATTGCCTTGTAGTCACTGTTTTTCAGTTCAAGGGCTAACACCACCCCAAGATCTGACGTCATAGCTGAGGTCTGGATGGTAGGGATTTTGTCAGTTGCTATATTCACAGCTCATGCATGAAAGCAAAAATCGAGTGAGTTAAAATATTGTTGGAAATGAAGCTTGCACAGCTGATGTAGCTAGGTGTTGAAAGCCAACCTGCTTTTGTGGATTCATCCCAGTCATTGGGAAATGCAGTTAGAGGCTCTTCAAGTATTCAGTTGCAACATACTGACCGCTGTAACTTAGCCAATTAGATTTGTCACTTGTTTCTGCTGCGTTGGCCTTGATTATTTAAGTATTTTACCTGTGATCTCTTTAAGTCCACTCTTCTTGCTCGTAATTTTAATTGATTGTCTATTCTGTTTGCTAGGCACTTAATCAGACATCTCTCTGGTGATTGTCTTACAGAATTATTTAACTTCTTCTTGCCTTTCAACTACATTGTAAATTCAGCCAAGCATAATAAATTTGCACTGAATTTTACCCTTCAGTCCCAATCCTTCCCTAGCTGGAATTATTGTACATTTCTGTTCCTGGTCACTGGCCACTATCTGGGACTCGAGGAGAATTGGTTACTGTTCTAGTTGGATGCCTCCATTAGAACTGCAGCCTGAGTGGTTTCAGTGCTTTAAGTAATAGAGGGTCGTCAGATTTGATTGTACTGCTAACTGTTTGAAATTTGATAATGAATTAAGGATGCAGTGGCTTCCATTTAATCAACTGGCTTGGAACTGCCCCCAGTTGTAGAGGTGTCTACAAACTCAAGGATGTGCCGTTCACTACAGAGACACTATGTAATTGATGAGGAAAGTTACTGGGCCTTTCTTTGTCTTGGCAGATGGCCAGAGAAGTGTCCAGAAGAGGTACCACTTTTAGCTCACACATCTCACCATTATTAGCTGATGCTGGGCTTGATTGTCAATATGATGGGATATTATGCAGTCATTAAAAATTAAGAAGATGAGCATCATATTTGAGGACAAATTTTGTGTTCTGTTTCTCATAGTGAACATGCCCTGTATATTTTCCTAAGTAAGGAAGTGCCTGGAGGGCTTGATTTTCTTTAAACCCACAGAGACCACATACTGAGTAGGACTGCCTTGTAAAGCAAGACCCTTGTATTACTTCTGATGCTCTCAGCTGCCAGTGAGGAGAGACCCAACTTTGAGGGAGGAGGAAAAAGAATTGTTATTGTCTATACTAGAGATCCGGAGGTAGTGGATTTCCAGGTATCAGTACTTCATTAAGAACTCAGGTTGTTTCCAACTTTCTGCTCTGTCATCAGTGCACTGGATTTGTCCTCAGAGTGGCTTTGCTCAGGGTGGCAAGATGGAACACACAAGGTATGGCATCTGGACCAGCAGAAGGCATTTAGGTTAGACCCATTTGGCTACTTGCCTGGTGCCATGAATTGAAGCAACTTCCTTGAGGCTCACAGCTGAGCAGTAGAGAGGGAGTCGGGACTGAATGTGGGATCTTATCTGGAGGAGGAAGTAGGGTGGTAGGTAAGGCTGGGGAACAGATACGGACCGGGTATCCGACCCATTTGCTGGAATTAGAATTGTGCCTTTGGAGCCCTGTTTGCAGAAGTTTCCTCTAAACATTTCAAATTCTAAGCAACTATTTGAAATATGATCAAATTCAAGTCCTGTTTCAAATTTCAAATTTCAAATTCAAGATCAAATTCATAGTCCCGTTTTCTCTTAAGTTATAATGATAACAGCTTCAAAGGGGAGCTGTTAGTATCATTGGGTAATTAATAATGGTGAGTACTTTAGCATGAATTCTGTTTATTTTGATGAAACCTTAAACAGATTGCTTTTTCTTTTTAAGATTTAGTATCCTGTCTGGTACACAGATGTTTAATCCATAGTTATTGAATCATGAGGATATGAATAAATGTTTTATTTTCTGCTCTTTAGAACTGTATAAAAGGTGCCAGCTCGCGTTTTTGGAGTTATGACAGCAACGTTTTAATTGGAATGGGTTGAGGGAGCAAATTGGAACTTAAAGAACTGTTTGGGGAAGAAGTTTGTGGGAGTGGGCAGATGTGGATGGTTACTTTAAAGGAGCTGGTTTTGTAATCTGTCTCTGGGTTAGAACTGTTTGGTATTCAACCTAGGCCAAATATTTAGGAATATGTTTTTGCTCTCTTTCTTTTCTTTTCAGGAAATGTCTTTGTTTTAGAAATGATATAATCTGTTCCCTAATTGGTACATTGTTCAAAGGCCTGGTAATGTGTGTTAACATACTCTTGTTTTATTTCTCAAGTATTTTATCAGATGATCAACAGGAAATTACAAATTTAAAATAATGGTGGCTTTTCCACTTTTCTCTGTCACATCATTAGTTTTCATGATCAGACTATCTGTGGGGATACCGTTCTAAGAAGTTGCCAGGCTTCATCTGCTGTGTTCGTCCCCCCACTCATCCTTGCCATATGACTATAGTAAATGGGACATGTGTGTAAATTCAGGGGAAAGCAAGACAAGGGAAAACTCTCATGGTCTTATTGTCTGGAAACACACATTTCTTCTGATATGATTTCCTTATTTCCATGTGAAGTCACTAAAATGGGTTGGCTGGAAAGCAAAAATTATGGCCCTTATTAGACTGTCTATTCTCTTTTTTTTCACTTTTAATTTTGAAATAATTTAGGTTGACAGAATGGTGCAAGTGTAGTATAGAGAGGTCCCATGTACTTTTTACCTGATTTCCTCCACAGGTTCCATCTTATGTGATTGTAGCACAGCATGAAAACCAGGAGCTTGACATGGTACAATGTGTGTGTATAGTTCTATGACATTTTGTCACGTGTGTAGATTAGGGTACCCATTACCAAAATCAGGATACAGAATGGTTCTTTATCATGGTGAGCATTGCCTATAGAACTGTCAAATCACTGTGTTGTACACTTGCAACTAACACGTAGATTGGTATACCCGTCACTGAAATCAAGATACAGAATAATTCCTGATTTTGGTGAGCATTGTGTATAGAATTGTTGAATCACTATGTTTTTGTTTTGGTTTGCTTTCGTTTTTTTGAGAGAGAGGGAGAGCCGCAAGCAGTGGGTGGGAAGGTATAGGAGGAGCAGAGGGAGAGAGAGAATCTTAAGCAGGTGCCATGTTTAGTGTAGAGCCCCAGTTGGGAGATCATGTCCTGAGCCCAAATCAAGAATTGGAGGCTTTATCCAAGTGAGCCACCCAGAGGCCCGTCGAATCACTATTTTTACACCTGAAACTAATATAACACTTTCTGTCAACAATATTTCAATAAATGTAAAAAAAAATTGATAGAGAATAAGTCTATCACCACAAAGATTTCCCTCATTCTGTTGCTTTACATTCATATGTCCTTCCTTCCTCCACCATCCCCAGTTCTTGGCATCTACTAGTCTTTGCTTTGTCTGCACAATTTTGTCATTTTGAAAATGTATAGACATGGGATCATTTATAGTATGTGACCTTTGGCATTAGCTTCCCCCCTTCATTAAAAACATAATTGACATACAATAATATATTAGTTTCAGTATACAACATAATGATTCCATTTTATATACATTATGAAATGGTCAATATGATAAGTCTAGTTACCATCTCTCACCATACAAAGTTGACTATATCCTGTATGCTGTACATCTCCATGTCTTACTTATCTTCTATCTAGAAGATTATACCTCTTAATCCTCTTTACCTGTTCTCATCCATCCTCCTCCCCCACCCTGAGTCTGTGTTTTATTCTGTTTTTTTAGATTCCATAGGTGTGAATTCTTATGTTATTTGTGTTTCTCTGTGTGACTTATTTCACCTAGCATAATACCCTCTAGGTCCATCTGTATTGTCACAAATGGCAAGATTTCGTTCTTTTTTATGTCCAAGTAATTTTCCATGTATATATATCACACCTTCTTCTTCCATTCATCTATCTGGGCTGCTTCCATATCTTGGCTATTGTAAATAATGTTGCAGTGTACAAAGGAGTGCATCATTCTTTTCACATCAGTGTTTTCTTATTTTTCAGGTGAATACCTAGAAGTAGAATTGCTGGATCATATGATAGTTCTGTTTTTAATTTTGAGGAGCCTCTATCCTGTTTTCCATTCCTACCAACAGTACACAAGGGTTCCCTCTGTTCCACCTCCTCAGCAACACTTGTTATTTCTTCTGGTTTTTGTTTTTGGTTTTTTGTTTGTTTGTTTGTTTGATAATAACCATTCCAGCAGAAGTGAAGCAATTTTGATTTGCATTTCCCTAATGATTAGGAGGTTAGTGATGTTGGCCTTTCTTTTCTCTGCATAATGTCCCTGACCTCCATCCAGGTTGTTGTTTTCGTAGTTATTCAGCCTTATTTTGGAGGTGGACACATCGCAGTTTCTATGACTATTTACCTTCTGAGGGAGGTTTCATTTTCTTCCCCTTTCTTCAAAACCAAGTCAATTATTAATATCTATGTAGAGTATCTTGAATGGACATTAGTTTTCATTTTTCTGGGATAAATACTGGGCAGTACAATTGCTAGGTCATATAATAATGCCTTTTCTTCCTTCCTTCCTTCCTTCCTTCCTTCCTTTCTTCCTTCCTTCCTTCCTTCCTTCTTTCCTCCCTTCTTTCCTTCCTTCCTTCCTTCCTTTCTTAAGAAACAGCCAAACAATTTTCCAAAATACCTGTACCATTCTGCCGGCCCACTCTCAGTGTATGAAGTGTATGAGAGATCTAGCTTTTCTGCATTCCCTCCAGATTTTGGAGGGTGTCCCTGTTTTTTGATTTAAGTATTCTGCTAGGTGTGCAGTGAGAGCTCATTGAGGTTGCAGTTTGCATTTCCCTAGTGACTAGTGGTGCTGAATATCCTTCCGTGTGCTTATTTGCCATCCTCTCTGCTGAAATGCCTCCTCTTGTCCCTTGCTCACTTTCTCATTGGATTGTTTGTTTTTTTACCGTTGAGTTTGGAGAGTTCTCCATGTAGTGTAGATAGTAGTTTCCTGTCGGTTATGTGGTCTGCAAATATTTTTCTCAGTCTGTAGCCTTTCCCCTCGTCTTCTCAGTGAGATCCTTAAGAACAGAACTTCTTGTTTTTGATGAAATGTAATTTACTCATTTCTTCCCCTCTGGGTCATGCTTTTGGTGTTATTTCCAAGAACTCTTCACTGAGCCTCAGTCCAGAAGATTTCTTCCTGTTCAGTCTCTTGAAAGTTTTATAGTTTTACATTTTACATTAAAATTTATGATCCATTTTGAGTTAATATTTGTAATAAGGTATCAGGCTTAGGTCAAGATTCTTTCTATTTTGCCTAAGGATATTCAGGTGCTCTGTGGAGCACCATTTGATTTAAAAAAGACTATCCTTCCATTGAATTGCTTTTTGCACTTTTGTCAAAAATCAGTTGTCTGTGTTGTGCAGGTCTCTTTCTTAGCTCTCTGTTCTGTTCTATTGATCTATATGCATCTGAATGTCTGCTAGTACCACACAGTCCTGATTACTATAGCTGTATAACCAGTTTTAAGATTGGGTAGAGTAATTCTGCACTCTCTATTTTTCTCTTTTGATGATATTCTCTTTTGAAGACTTGATTCTCTGCCCATCCCTTGCTTTGTTGTTGCTTTGAATGATCACTGTGTTCAATGTAAATGACCTCAGTGCCCTTCAAGAAGTTTGCACTTTCGGGGTACCTGGCTGGTTCTCAGTCACAAGAATATGTGACTCTTGATCTCGGGGCTGAGAGTTCAAGCCCCATGTTGGGTGTAGAGATTACTAAAAAATATAAATAAACTTTAAAAAAGAAGTCTGTGCTTTAATGGCACATTTTATTCTTAGGATCAATTCTAATGGATTGGTGATGACTCTATTTTAATGTGTTTTATTTTATTCTTTTTCTGGAATCCAGTTTTGAGCAGGACTGAGAAGACAGGAGAGTCTTATGAAATTTGAGTGATAGCTACCTTGGGTTTAGGATAGTCATATAGAAGCAAGAATGCTGGGTTTCTGCTTACTGGTACCAAATAAGGCACTGTTGAATTATTTTGGAGAAGAGCCAGAAGTTTATGACTCTAGCTGGGATAGCTGGGAGAGGATAAGCTTTGCCCACATACTTAACCTAACCTCTCCAGTTTAAATATTTTCAGTGAATCATGACCTTGTATGATAAATCTGAAGAGAGCTGCATTTCTGATTTGGTGGTTTCTCTCCCCCTCCCACCCCCATGGGTAGAGATATGCATGGATTAATGGTTGAAAGATAAAGGATTTGCTTGTTAGAATATATCCAGAAAAATTGGTTGAGTAATTTTTGGGGAACATATTATTAAAAGCTCAATTTTTGTAATGGAAATGTACTACCATTAAATGGAAAACACCAACATAGTGCTAAATATAACTGTAAGTAGACCTTTTCCTACTTAGGATATTGATGATGTCTACAAGACCATTTTTTAATCCATTAAAGACTGGTGGTCGAATTATATCTTCTTCAGTACCTGTCCTCTGAATCATCTGTTTTGATGCCTCAAGTTTCAGCATCTGGGTCATTATTATTGAATATTTGCATCTCCAGAAATCTTCTCAAATAGATTGTCTGTTCCCCTGAGTTTGTTGTAGGTTAAGCTATAGAATTTAATTTGATGTTTCGTGGCACATCTGAGTGTACTACTTTGGAAATGGAAGAGATGAGTGGGATAGGCTTGGGACCCAGATTGTTCAGGAAAGTGGTTTATATTACTGCATTGTCAAATCGTCATTTTCAGAAGTTAGAAACATGACAGTTACACAAATAGAATTAATACATATCAAATTCAAATCATTAATGAGACCAACAATAACATGGTAAAGCCAGTTGGAAGGGCAGTTGGAGGACCTGGGTATTTTTAGTTAGTGAAGAACGTCAGACTATGGTTGCTAGGTTAGCTCCAACAGTGGTTAATTTCCCACGGTGTTATGAAACCATAAAGTAATGCTTTTTCTTTTTTCTTTTTTTGAACTGCCTAGAAATCTCCAGGTTAATGTGTAACTTTACCAAGTCTGGTGTATACAGATAGTGAATAGCAAGTTAAAGAAGGGTATATTTCCCTAGTTAATTAAATTATTTTAGGTGGGTTTGTTCAATTCAGCTACAATGTGACATCGAAAGGGACTTTCTGCATTCTCTTTATTCAATGTTTTGGGTAATTTTTCTCATCAGCAGTTTGTGAAGCTTCAAAAGACTGACAATCCTTGGGTTTTATCTATTTTACAGTTTTGCTTTTGGCTAGTGTTGATGCCTGGTCTGCCTGGTAAATCACTTTCCAAGCTTGCCCTTCAACTCTGTGATATTTTCATGCTTTCCTCCTCCCTGTTAGCATTTCGCACTTCGTTCTCACCTCCATCCTCACTTCTTTCTTTCATCCTGGTAGAATGCATTTGTGTTTCTTCTATCTTCTGAGAGTGCTGGCAACAGAATGGGAGGATTCCGGAACAATTTAAATTACTTTGCTGTCCTCACCTTGGACAGAGCTCTGCCATGTCTTGCCTACGTGACCTTGAGCATGTTCCTTAGCCTCTAAGCCTTTCTTTTGGTCACCTAAAATGGGGTGAATGATGGTGCTTATTACTTCATAGCAATGCTGCGAAGATTATAGGATTAAAGGGGAAAAAATGATGGCTACAAACATAGATACGGGCATCTTTTTATTTTGCATACTAGATGTTCTCTAAAGGATTGCAAACTGACTTGCTTAAAAGGACCAGAGAGGTGCACCATAAATAACTGAAGAGTCTTACAAGATCAAGCGTAGGAGCAGGGACAACTGGCTAGTAATAACCAGCATCCCAGCTGGGGAGAGATTTGTGATTGGCAGGTACAGAGGCAAAGTTCACAGTAAGTGAAGATAGCAGCAACTATGCATCTCAAGCCAACTGTTGCCATATGGTTCAGTACAGCTTTCTATTCAAATCGTTTAAAGAGAAGGCTGAAGTCTGGATTGTCATATGTCATTTCCCTTTGTAAATGTTGGCAACTGATTGGCATAACGTACCATGTGTATGGGTTCTAAATAGCGGGACACCAGTTTGCCATGTTTGATTGATTTAGATTGTCCAATAAGAAAGGTAAAATTGTTTGCACGGGACCATGTTAGAACTCGAAGTTAGTCTCTACCCCAGTCTCCTGCTTTTATAGACAAAATAGTTGGTTAGGGCAAATTGGCAAGACCCATTTGTGGTTGTACTTACAATTTTTATGTACGTGGACTTGTCCATATTCTTCCCCTTTGGGAGTTATAATGCTTAACACTATTTTTTTTCTTTTCGTCGTTAAAGTATAATTGACATATAGTGTTATTAGCTTCAGGGGTACAACGTATTGATTTGACAATTCTGTACATTACTCAGTGATCATCATGATAAGTGCGGTCAACTTAAAACTTTATTATAATATTATTGACTGTATTTTTTTATCTTCCTGATGCATTTATTTTATAACTCGAAGTTTGTTCTTCTTAATCCCCTTCCTCTATTTCATCCATCCCCCCATATATACCTCCCCTCTGACAACCACCAGTTTGTTCTCTGTATTTATGAGTCTTTATTTTTTTGTGTGTGTTTATTTTGTTTTTTTGTATTCCACATATAGGTGCAATCATATGGTATTTGTCTTTGTCTGTCTGATTTATTTCACTTAGCATTATACTCTCAAGGTCCATCTATGCTGCCCTTAACATAGACTCATTTTTTTCTTTTTAACTGTCCTTAATAGTGACTCTTTCTTGAGGTTAGAAAATGATTGTATTGATTACTTAAATAGAAGATAGAAACAACCAAAATTTTTCTTTTAAAAGATTTTATTTATTTAATAGAGAGAGGCACAGCAAGAGAGGGAACACTAGCATGGGGAGTGGGAGAGGGAGAAGCAGGCTTCCTGCTGAGCAGGGAGCCCGATGTGGGGCTCGATCCCAAGATCATGACCTCAGCCGAAGGCAGACACTTAACGACTGAGCCACCCAGGCTCCCCACATACCAAAATTTTAATAGTGATTGTGGTCATTTTTATTCTCTTGTTTATGCATTTTATGTGCTGTCTTGTCTTTTTAATGTACTCTGCTCATTAATGTACTTCGCCTAGTGTGCTTATACAACGAATATTTATTGCTTTTCTAATCAGGAAAAGCGATAAATGCTATTAAAAACAGACTTAATTGTGCAAATGCCTAGATATGTGATAATCTGATTATTGATCAGTTTCATGGTTCCAAGATTTTTGCCAACAAAGTAATGGTTCATTATTTCATTTGCTTCAGGAAAATGATGGGGTGGTATGTCTTAGTGTGCTATTTAGATATGTTTAGATGGGTCTTCTTTAGGGCTGCAGTAATTGTTTTGATGAAATGGGTTTTCAACCACCATGGGGCAAATAAGTTGCTGGTTCTACTCTTGGGCAGCTTGCCTGCAAGGGATGCCGTCTGTTTTGGCAGAGCCGGGGGCTTGCCCTGCTGGGCTTGAGCCCACCGACTGTTGCTGCCACAGTGGCTCAGCTGTTGTGCTTTTATACTGACTGTTATTAGCCATGCAGACCTTTACGGTTCAAACCAGGCCACATCTGTTGTGAGTCTCATGACCTTCAAAACCCGGAGCAGAAAGAAATGCAAAACTCCAGGCTTTCTGTAGACAGCTCTGTTTAGAGGACTTCATTAAAAATAGTTTTCTCAAGTCATTTTGTAGAAAAGATTCTCATTTTCCTTGTTCTACATTAGCAGTGGGTTTACAGTGTTGAAAATCTGAGCAAATTAGTGTTGCTCAGAATGTGGTTTGTTGACAACCTGCATCTGATCCCAAAAGGAATTTGGTTAAAGATTTATTCTAGAGCCTTACTGTAGACCAAGAGGATCAGGTTCTTAAGGGTATATTCTTGCTGCAGTATTTAAACCAGTGATTTGGGCTTCAAGGGCAGAGTGCCCAAAGGGGCATCTGTTCTCTTTTAAAGGCGTGGCCACCGGGCGCCTGGGTGGCTCAGTCGGTTGAGCTGCTGCCTTCGGCTCAGGTCATGATCCCAGGGTCTTGGGAATTGAGCTCCTTGCTCAGTAGGGAGTCTGCTTCTCCTTCTGCCGCTGCTCCCCCTGCTTGTGCGTGCTCGCTCTCTCTCTCTCTCTCTCGGACAAATAAATGAATAAAATCATAAGGAAAAATAAAAGCAGTGGGTGCAGAGTTAGTTGACCCAAAGATCAGTGGTTATGTAAGGAATTGGGCGCTCCTAGGAATGCCTCGGAGTTTTAGGAAGTTTGCTTTTGGGAGTAAGATATTGGGAAAGGTCCTAAAATCGTGGTACCTGGAAAAGGTTCATGGTTGTTGTAAGAACGGAAACTGTATTTCCAGGTTGAATGTGGTGTGGTGATTCGTTTGGTTGTGTTTTCCAGAAAGAGTAGCATTTTAAATGAAATTGTTCTCTTTGTAGATGCTGTATGTCCTCAAAACTTAGTTCCTTCTGTGAACTAGAATGGCTGGCATGGCAGATACTGTGATGTTCCTGCAGTGTTCGGTGCCAAGCCGTTAGACCTCCTGATGCATTTATGACCTTATATCTTCATTGCAGAAGCAACGAAGAGACCATTGGATCATGTGTCTCTATGAAATACCTTTCCCTCACCCCTCCCCCAACAGAATTATTAGTCACTTCAATAGAAGAATGGAAAAAGAAGTTGAATTTTTCTATTTTGGGGGAATGAATTGAATAGAAGGAAGAAGGAGGGTTTTGCTACAGTATTCTAGGTCACATTTTGTCCTTGGTGCAGGAGCAAAAGGGACTAAAGCTGACTGTTACTGGGCTATTGAACTCTTTAAAGCAATCCATTTTAGACTTTTTAGATAGAGCAGGTTTATTTTATCCAAAATATCCAAAATGTCATTTGAACTTGTAATTAAAGTGAAAAATAATAACGAGATATTTTGCAATCATTTCTTCTTCCACAGTGTTGACAAGCTCCTGTATTTTATCCTTACGGCTCAGTTCATGGTAGCTCCGTCTGGTGGATACGGAATCGGAAATGCCTCTTCTCATCCCCTCCATCTCCATTAAAATGTGAACATATGCCTGCATGGAACATTCCTTTTTTTTTCTGTTTTAGAGAAAGTGAATTGTTTTCTCAGCAGTTCGTTGGTGTTAGCGTAATGCCTTCCTGTGTAGGCTGTAGTGTTAGAATTCTCTTTGCAAGCCTCATAATAATTTTGAGGAAATATCACTTTTATTATAGTATTTTTAGTTGTAACTAGAAAGTTTTTACAGTGGGAATTCTTTCCGTGTGAAATCTCTTAAAAGGCCAATTAAAAAAAAAGAGGCACATTGTTCCTTTTGAGATGCAGGGTTGGGGCATTGAACTAATGAAGCGGGGTCCTGGAGATGAGAGTATGTAAAATTAGATTTTAAGATTTGTCCAGGAGAGTACAGGGTTCAGAGGTCACTTTGTGTCAGTGCAAAAGGTTCTTTGTTAATGTTTTATGTTTGGGTCTTTGTTTTGTTTTCTTTAGAGAACGCATAACAGGGTGCCTGAGTGGCTCAGTGGGGTAAGCGTAGGGCCCTTGATTTCCTTGATTTCGGCTTGAGTCTTAGTCTCAGGGTTGTGACCTTGAGCCCCATGTGAGGCTGCACACTTAGTGCCAAATCTGCTTGAGATATACCCTCTCCCTTTGCCCTCTCCCCTGCTGGTGAGCACACTTGTACTCTCTCATTCTCTCCCTCCTTCCATCCATGGCCTTCCCTGAATAAATAAATAAATAAATACGACCTTAAAAGGAACCTAAATACGCACTATCCATTTCCATGTTGCAGGCCCCCAGACTTTATAGGGGCATCTCAGTTATTTTTCCTGTCCTGTGCATTCAGAAAGTCTGGGCTTGAATTCCTTTTGCATGGATGACGTAACGTGACTTGGGTGAAGTATGTTGCCATTCTGTGCCTCTGGAAAGGGGAATGCTGGGAGGATTGAACCTTCAAAGTTCTGGTGAAGATTAAATGAGATAATCCCGCTGAAGAGCTTGGCACAGTGCCTCGCTGTATATAGTAGGTGCTACAGAAATAATAGCTGTCTTTAGCATCCTCACTAATTATCTTAATTTTAGAAACGAAAGCAATACAAGGGAAATTTTAGGAATGAACGGCTTTGACACTGAGATGAGGTTTTAAAAAAAAAAAAAATCCTTCCTTCTTCCTGAAACATATGTTAAAAATCTTTGTTTCTGCCTTGATACCTTTAGCCTCATTTCCCCCATTCCATCCACTCTTCTGTCCTGGGATTGAGCATCTCTTCACTTTGGGGAGAAATATTTTAATAAGAACTGTGGTCAGAGCATCAGAAATATTTTAATAAGAACTGTGGTCAGAGCATCCCTCCACCCCCTGCCTCACAGTGTGAAAGGAAAAGTCCTGAATTCATTTCACAGAGTACCTTCTCTGTTTCTGAAACATTGATTCCCGAATAACCTCAGATATCATGTCTGATTTCTGAAACACCTAAAATCTGCAGCTTTTTTGGTTCCATTGTGTTAAATAACAAAGAATGGATTAACCTAAAGGTGGACCTGGCACAAAAGAGAAAACCTGATGTTTTTAGCAGCTTCTAACACCATCCTTTTCTCTCAGGACTCACTCCCTCACTGGTTATGCAGAGGTGATATTTAAGAGCAAATGTGTTTAATAAACCTTTGTAAGTGATATTGAAAGGAGTATTCGTTTTCCAGAATTCACTCAGGATCTGCAGTTCTGTGGTTTGGGTACATGTGTCATACCCATTTGTTCCAGAGTTTTCTATTGCTTATGCTACATCCTTCATATTTGTTGTCTGAAAAATCAGAGGAACAGTTTTGTTTCCTTCAGTTTTGTCTAATAGGAAAGTCTCCAAAGATACAAAATTTCCTTTTGACATCATTATATTTATTTATTTATTTAATATTAAAAAGGGAAACTGCCCTTCTCTTCTCCTTCCCAGCACCAGTTTGATTGGCTGTATTGCCGAATCATAAAATGATTTAAATTCAGAGTTGAAAAGTTTCCTTGCAATTGATTTCATTCAGCTCCTTGTATACGAATAGATATTGAGAGGGGGAAAAAAGCAATATTGAACTGAAACTTTCAATTTGAGAGTTGAGCTTTGTGAAGTCATAAAACTGGTTTTCCACTTGACTCTGCAAATGGATCTTGTGGTATAATTGGTCAGAGTCATAGAAGGCTTTAGGAAAAGCACAACCAAAAAAGAAAAAAGAAAACAAAGTGTACTTATTTAATAGTGGCCATTTCTTCAACAGAAAAGAGCTTTTGATAAATAGCTCCTTTTCCAAAAAAGGGAAAAAATTTCCCCCCATATAATTAGTTTAAGCAACTGCTTTTAAAGCTAGTTAAAGCAGACTTAGAAATGCTTTAGCCGTCTTGATGTGATCTGGTGACAATTTTTATGTGGTTAGAATTTTTAATTAAATCATTTTATTTAAGATTGTAATAGCCCTTTCAAATTATTTTCGTTGAGACTTGCATTGTGTTATTTCAAGTTAATAACTCTTCTTCAAGCAAGCAGAATGCAGGATATTTCTTCTGATGATTTCTTTGTGCAATTGAAGAGAACAAAGCAAACCTCATTCTTGCTGGAAAGGAAGCAAAACTAACACCTAATAAAAAGAGATAACAAAAATGAACTTGTAGCCCTGGGATATTCTGACCAGAAACATTAAATTCCTTGGATTATTTTTCACCTTAAATTTTTTTTTTCCTTTTTTTATTTCAGAGAGAGAATGAGAGAGACAGAATGAAGCAGGGAGGAGCAGAGGGAAGGGGAGAATCCTGAAGCAGACTCCTCTCTCATTGAGGAGCCTGATGTGGGGGCTCCATCCCAGGACCCTGAGATCATGACCTGAGTGAAATTAACAGTTGACCTCGTAACCAACTGAGCCACTCAAATGCCCTGTATTTTTTACTTTTAAAATTCAGGGTCCAGCCTAATTGATTAAATCAAATAATGCTGATGAGAGGCCTAATTCTCAGTGTTTTAGGAGGGAGAAGTCTTTCTATGGACTTTGAATAACAGAGGGCTATATATTTGGTAATCTATCTCCTGACCAGCCACAAAGCATACTTGTCCCTGAATACATTTTCATGATTTTAGACAATCCTGAACAGTTGCTGAGACAAAAATCTTTGCCATTGTGCTGAGGTGAATTACCACAGATTCAATTTATTAATTATCCTTTACTTGGGTCACTTTTCCAACTCTCACCCCTAGTTGGTGGGAGAGAGAGGTTTCTTTTAAGAATTGTTTGGGGAGGGTTGCCTGAGTGGCTCAGTGGGTTAAGTCTCTGCCTTTGGTTCAGGTCATGATCCCAGGGTCCTGGGATCAAGCCCCACATCAGGCTCTCTGCTCAGTGGGGAGTCTGCTTCCTCCTCTCTCTCTCTGTCTCCCTCTCCGCCTTGTGATCTTTCTGCCAGATAAATAAATAAAATCTTAAAAAAAAAAAAAGAATTGTTTGGGGAGACAGAGGAAAGTCAAATTGGGTTTAAAGCCGTGCATGGGTCCATGTTTAAGCAATAATAAAATTGTCCCTAAAAACAAACAAACAAACAAACAAACCCACCTTAGTTCCTTCTGAAATGTATATTAATAAGCAATGTACTTCTCTAAGTATCACATAGAGAGGTCGTTATTTTTCTTGTGTGAAATTGAGGGTATAATTTTAGGCAGTATATAGCTCCAAAAGAAAATAAAGTGGTAATGAGTATCTTGCTTTCTTTTCCTCATTTTGTTTGTAAATAGTTGTATCTGGCTTGCTTCTCATTAACTGTTACCTATTTTTATTGACATGTACTGCATAAGCAATTAATTGCTTGATCACTTTAGTGCAGATCCTAATTTAGATGAAAAAGGCAGAAGGAAGGTGTAGAAAATACTAGCAAGATAAAACTAAAAATGAGTTGAGTAGGTTTGGGGCCATGTTGCTGTAAATCTTAGGCCATGGTCTGCTCTTCAAAAATGTTACCTCCAGGAGCACAGCTTCCCTGCCTGAAGGTACAGCTACACAATTAACAAATGATTTGTATCTCTTCACCCTGGGGGTCTGGATGTTGAGGCACAGGTTTTTGTTCTTGCCTCCCTCCCTCCAATCTGTTCCCTGCATGTCGCAGTCACCTTTTCCAAGCGTACATTGATAAAACTGCCCTAAAATTAGAGTATGATAATAATTGCTCAACTCTGTAAATATACTAAAAACTACTACATTTTAATAAAAGTGCTTAAAAGAAAGCATATATCAGACCTAATTGGCTGAGCCTTTGGAGTCTTTGGTGCCTTCCCAAGCTCATTTCAAAGTCCATTTATGATCTTGTAGGATCCTGTCCTCCTTTATCCTCAGCCTCCTTTTTCTCCCCCAGCCAGCTCACCAGACTTTGGGCAGGTTGGACTTTTAGCCCCATACTCTTTTCTGCCTCAACTTCCTCATACTTGCTCTTCCTCTACCTTGGACTCTATCCTCCTGCCTTGCCAGTGCCTTCAGATAAATCTTCTTCCTTGACTACTTTCTCTAAGTACATTCCTTCTCTACTTGTATTTTCTGTGATTGTACCATGTATGTTTCATTTAATTTTCATATTTGTTTCACCATGTATATTAATTATAATTTATGTATTTGTTGGTTGCCACCCTCCCCAGTAGACTGGAAGCTCTAAGTGGGCAGGGACAATGTAGGGTACATACTGTTGAATGTCTTGATGTAGTAGCACCCTGCTGGAGGTAGGGACAGTACATGGAGGGAATACCAATACTTGGCTACATCTTTCCAGACTTCTGGGAAATTATCTTCTCAGCCAGAGGAGTGAAGAGCAGCTTAAGCAGATAGTAAGTGTGAAGATGGAGTAGGTACTTTGCTTACCAGAAGCACAAAGCTCTGGGCAATAGATAGCTACCAGCCACTGAGTATCCAGGCTGGCCATAATTCAAGCGGTATCTTTAACATGGCTCTAGAAGACACAGTTTTCTGGGTTTACTGAGCCAGTCAGATCTGTCTCCACCATGATTGGTATCTTAAGCAGAGGAGTGTCATGGTTGGAGTACCCTCTGTATTTCATCCTCAAGCCCAGGATTTAGGGCTTCTGCCTACTATGTGTTTTCTACAATCTCCCATGGTTGTGTATTATCTTGGGGAGTATTTTCATCATTGTGCGCATTTTGCTAGGGTTGGTAGATGTGGCATGGTTTGGAAATAGGCACCTAGTAATACTTGTCAGTTTTTTGTTTGTTTGTTTTTCCATTTCTTTTTGTTCTGTTAAAAAAACACCCATTTCCTTCAATGTTTTTCATTTTATATTTCAGAGGGACTGGGTGTGATTAATGATTCAACTATATCAAAGACTTAAGTTATGAAGCTTATCCTTTATTTCTCCAGTATAAACATTTATTAGACAGTCACAGTGACAGATTTTAGACAAAAGAAAATATGAGTGAAGAGAATTTAGTAATCTGTATCACTTTGTTTCCCTAACTCAAGTTGTAACTTAATATTTATTTCTGCTTTACTAGAAGTGACTTTTTTTTTATAGACAATGACCAATGTTTATATAATTGTAATTGAATATTCTCCACATCATGTTAGAGAAAAATCACTCTAGTTTTCTGTTTGTATTATTGGAACATGATTTTATCTTAGACATTCACCAGTAGTGGTGGTAAAAGTAGCCTAGACAACTTCCTTCTTTCGAAATTATTGTGTTTTTAGAGGCATCTAGTGGGCTCAGTCAGAAGAGCATGTTAGGTCTTGATCCTGAGGTTTTGAGTTCAGGCCCCACAGTGGGTGTAGAACTAACATTTAAAAAAATAATAAAAATTACTATGTTCTTAGGGATGCCTGGGTGGCTCAGTGGGTTAAGCTTCTGCCTTCGACTCAGGTCATGATCTTGGGGTCCTGGGATGGAGTCCCATGTCAGGCTCCTAGCTCTGTGGGGAGTCTGCTTCGCCCTCTGCCTGCCACTCCCCCTGCTTTTGGATGCTCCCTCTTTCTCTCTTTTTCAAATAAATAAATAAAATCTTTTAAAAAGACTTTATTATTATTTTTTAAAATATTTATTTATTTGACAGAGACACAGCGAGAGAGGGAACGCAAGCATGGGGAGTGGGAGAGGGAGAAGCAGTCTCCTTGCTGAGCAGGGAACCTGATATGGGGCTCTATCCCAGGACTCTGGGATAATGACCTGAGCCAAAGACAGATGCTTGATGACTGAGCTACCCTGGCATCCCCAAATAACTTTGCCTTTAAAAAATAATACTATAATTTTGGTTTTCTGAGGCCCATGTAGAAGAAGATTGGTTTTTTACTTTTGAATAGAGCTCAAAAGTAGGAGCTCTTAGTTCACAGATGTTTTTATGAGTCCTAAACTTGAATTTTGTGAAGAATAGTTGTAGTACTGTGTTAATTTTGTAGGTTTGAGAGTAATATCTGATTCAGGGCTTTGTGTTCTTGGGCAAGTTATATGCCTTTTCTGAGTGTAAGCCACAAGATTATTATTGGAGGAATTACGCAAGCCATTATATTGATGGTACTTTTAGTAGTGTCTGCCTCATAGGCAATAAGGGAGTTAGTGAAGAATTTCTCATTGGGTAAGGCCATGGGTGGCAAATTCAGAGGGCTCTAGGGACTCGATAGGAAGTATAAATGATAGAGTAGGACTGGGTGGGGTTATGAGTCTTCTTGAAAGAGCTACTTGCTATTCATCTAGTATTTTGGTACAATCAAAGTCCAGATCTCATTAAAAAAAAATACAGATATTGCGGTTCGCTCTACATTTTCTCATGCTGGCAACCACTTACACACAGACATGCGCACACACACAGACACATAGACACTCACCACACACACACCCATCCCATGCCATCCCATGCCATGCAATGTCATACTATATCATAGATTGAACAACGTATTTGGAGGGATCGAGAGATGGCTGTATTCAGCGTGGTGGCCACCAGGGTGAAATCTCCTATCTATATTTGCCAGTTTCGTTGGTCATTAAGGATTCAAAGTGATGGTGCAGCTATAAAATTGACATACAGATTTGTGGCTGTTGACATCTCCACAGCCCTATCTGTGACTAACCCTTGTTTTCTTGATAATCAAAGAATCCAAGGACTTGATTCTCGGAGAACCAAACAGAGTTGATTGATTTCTTTTAGTCCAGTGTTGTAGAATATTGTAGAAAACAATTCTGTTTTGGAAGGGTGGCTCTTTGGAAGAGTGAACTGTGGTATTTTTCAAATTTTTATGACAAATGTCTCATTAGCCCCTGTCTAAATCAGTTTTCTAAGTGTACCTCTTCTTGGACTTGTTGGGAAGCATCTATTTTTATTTCTGAAATTTTTAAGCTTGGATATAGTTAATAGCAGAAGGATTTCTTTAATTTTTTTGACTCTTTTAGTCTTGTCTGATTAGAAAAAAATAGATTTGGTCTTTTGTAATCAGTGTGATTTTAGAGTTAAATCACAAGGAGAAGTTCAGTCTTTTGCTTCTCTACCTGACTCAAGCAGTCATTTCTACCACCTTTTTTGTGTTCTTTTTTCCCCTAGGATACTACATTGCTATGTGATTTCTCTGCCTTGAATTACAATCTGTTTCACTTAAAAAAAAAAAAAAAAGTCATGGCTCTGTACTAGGTCTCTTTATCACTTTAGATGATGCAACCCCCCCAAAAACCCATATATATATATATATATATATATATATATATATATATATATATATATTCTTTTTTTTTTTTTGTAGTGGTACAATAGGTACATTTGAATATGATGAAATAGGTAATCTATTGTAATATACTCTATTGTGTTTGAGGTTAGCTCAGTATCACAAACAACTGGAGGGACCATTTGTAATGCAGTAGTTACAAAGGAATGTACTTCTTGATTCTACTTTTTTAGGACACTCACTAAGTACATTTTACTACGATTAATTGGAATACAGGCACAAAGGAGATGAGAGGCTGATCAGAATATTTAATTACCTTAACTATGATTTGATACTTTTGCCCATTGTAGGCACAAAAAAGATAAAGATTTATTCATTTTAGACTATTGTGTGGGATTTAATGTTCTTAAGTGCTCTTTAAAATTCAGAGAAAATTATGCTTGTTAGAGATTTTGCCATCCTTGAGGGATCTTTAATTTGTTTGTTGTATGAGCAGTTAAATAGATATAAACAGCCCGCTTAACTGCTTGCCTGCCATTCTGGAAATATGCATTCTGAATGTGAGTGCCTCTACTTATTTTTAGTGGGCTTATTTTTGGCAGTAACTCTGGCAGAGAACTAGGACTCTTAATATGAGAGCCAGTTCATCCATCATCTTAATTTGCATTCTGGCACTAGGAAACCGGAATGTCTTTGTTCTGATGTTTTCAGTTTTGGATGGAAGCTGACCAGTTCTTCTAGGCTTCTAAGTCCTTTCGAATGACCTAGAACTGGACATACAGTTGAGTGGAAATACCCTCAAGTGTTACTCTACTATTTTGCTTTGGGTACAGGATGTATGAGATCATGTTACAGATGGAACTCTGGGCTGTTCTCATCATATACTTACTCTGGTGTCACCTCTGCCATACAGCTACTTTCCCCCTATAGGGGATCCTTACATAGCTGGTATGAAATAGACATGGTTGGTTCCATGTGGTAAGGTAAAAACAGTAATGTGAGGGAGTGCTGTGGGTGTGTTGAAATGCGTAGTGACCGTGTGGTCTTTCTTTCTTGGTGGGCATCTTAGACTTCCACTCTTTTCCAGATATACAGATGCATATGTGAATATACCACTTTTGTCAAAAAAAAAAAAAAAAAAAAAAACAAGCCATTAGTTGTATTCTGTAGTTTTATTTCACACATTTGCAATTTTGGAAGAAGACTATTTTCCATTGTTACATAACTTAGTTTAGAGTTATCCCAGGTAGATTTATTTACCTTCCTCTCAGAGGAGCCTAAGAAAAGATGCTCTTTCGAGAATGTTATATAGTGTAGTGTTTAGAGGGGCTGGTCTCTCTGTAGGAAAAATGTTGAGCCTGCAGATTAACACAGTAGAGTTCAGACAGCTTGTCTGTCTTTATTTGCCCCAAGTCAAAATTTCTGTGAAACACTGAGAGTCAAGATTACACAGAATCTCCTGAAGATACAGTTAAGGCAGATGGGATACACATCTGCTTTTATATTCCCAGAATACAAACATTTATTGTTATAAACTATGTCCGGTGGCTCTGGGAAATTAAATCATGCACATAGGAAACAGTTTCGTTGATATCTTGTGGTAGGTAACTCTTAGGATATTTTTATAGCAATGGATTAGGCCTTTGGGTCTGGAAACATTTTTATCTTTTTTGCTTCAGGCTGGAAATGAGGTAGGCTCCAGAGAAGTTCTGAGACGTGGTAGACTTTATGAAATCTCCCTGATGAAAATACCTGTCACTCATTTCACTCTCTGCATAGCAACCAATGTGACTTAAGCTTCCTCCTGCTGAACGAGGCCTAAGCATCATTGGCTAGTTAATGCTATTGGTTTTGAAATCTTCACTTTCATCCTGTCAAAATTGAGAGGCTCCAATTCTCCTGGATGATGGGAGTAGCTGGGTGTTAACTTTCTAAACTCATTTTATTATTATACCCTTCAGAACAGGCTGCCCTGGTTTGATATTCCTCATGCCCAGGTGTGTTAGGGCTGTGTGTGTGTGTGTGTGTGTGTGTGTGTGTGTGTTGGCGTGTTGGTTAAAACCACACTGACTGGAGACTACCTCTTTTTGTGGGGGAATCTACAGCCCTGTGCACTCTTGGACGTCCTTTGTGTCTTCTACACTTGTTCCATCACTATGATCCTAGTTCCTTAAAGCATTATCACAACACTAAAAGCCCTCCTGAGCTTTCTGCTGACAGATGACTTCAGCTCCATTAACCATACTAGTCTTGGTGCTGTAGAACCTGATAGAATATATGTTTGCATAACACCAGCTCCTCCCTCTTGTTAGTCACACGATAACCATAGGCAGATTTATACTTACTGTCTATTCTGAAGAATGAAAATACATATTTTCATAAGCATGCTCCAATTTTAATTGTGTAATTAAGTTGCTGACATAAGCAAGTATGCAATTTCACATTAAGGTAAGGATCCGTAAAGGCATGCATTTGCATAATTTAATTTTCTGCACAGAAGATATTGAAAATCAATAGCATGATTCATAGCCTTACCATATCATTGCCATGCTGCTGTTGGTTGGCTGTTAAGAGTTTAGAAGAGAACAGAGAGTATTAAAATTGATTGAATTTGGTGTGCTGAGTCTGTATCTTTACGTGGGAACCACAGATTGTTTCATTTTGCAAATCTGTGCTCCTTGCCAATAAAATATTATGTTGCTTAATATACTCAATATACATTTTTTTGACTGCAGTTCAAATAATTTCTGAAAGTTGTTCTTAAAAAAATACCTTATTATATGCTTAAAATACATTTGATGAGGGGACTAAAAATTTTGTTTTGTTTCAAATGATGCAGGTTTCGTTTGTACATGATTATGTTCGTAGGGAAAAAGAAATCACACATTATTGCTCTGGATGGCGTAAAAGGGAAAACTAGATATAGTTATCTTTAACGAATAGTTTTGTGTCTCAAAGAAATCTGGTGCCAGGATGATAAAGTCCTTTGCTTCCCTGTTCATTTCTAAGTTGCCTCTCTAAACAGTGGTATATGAGGTGCTTGGGGATCATTCCTTCCAGCTTCATGTTTCAGATGTTTGCCGTTATGATGTGTGGCCGTGACTAGAAAGTGAGACAGTGGGGAGGAGGTTGTGGTTTTGCTTGTGGTTTATATATACAGACATGTATATGCGCACACTCTTAGACCAACACAGATACCGTCAGCCTTTATGTTGTTCATGTGTACGTGTGTTCATTCACTCATTCATCCATTCATTCACTGGTTACCTCCAAGGAGCTTAGAGCCTTTCATCGCTGTGCAGCATGTCCTTCAGAAGCAGAGTTTTTTGTCCATTTCTCACCTGCTGTGTGCAACCCACATCGTACCTCAGTACTTTGTTGGGGGGGCTGTGATGAAGAAAGGGATAGCCCACCTTCCTTGGGATGGCCCTGCTCTCTGTGTTACCTCTTGTCCATTGTTCTATGTCCACCCAAACTGCACTCTTCCTCTTGCCTAAATGAGCTTCTTTAGACAGTTCTGCCACTCCCTTGAGACCCTTTGTGTCCCAGTATGCTGCATATGGGATGGCTGGGAAGGTAACTGCTCTATGGGGTATGGATCCCATTACGTTGCTGTGTCAGAGGAGCTCTGATGTTTACCTCCCTTGTTTCTTGAATTGGATATATCTTTGTAGGTTTACTTTTTGTACTGAGTATTTAGGGAGCTTGGGAAGCTGGCAAGTGTGAGACCCCAAAACCATGGACTCTGTCAAGTCTAGTTAAAGACTGATGCAGTTCAGTTGTAATCTAAGGACTTAGAGGTTTTCACAGTTCCCTAATGTAGCCCTGGACTCTGTTGCTTTGCTTTTCCAGTGGGATGGGTAACACAGCTGCCCACAGGAAAGCCACTCCAGTGAGAGATGGTGCTGGCAGCCTTTGTCTTCTTTTGTTCCCTAGCCTGGTGTTCTCAAAGGTTCCAGAAAATGAAAAGCACCACCCTTTCAGGAAAGAAAGGGGGACTCATTGTGGAGATCTTGACTCTGGATAAAATCTTTTGTAAAAGGTATAAATGAATATCCTTGAGGATAACTCCATTCCTCCTTTATTTGGTTTTTGCGCTTTTTGGTTCAGCTCAGGACAGTCTGAGGTTGACGCCATATTGGTGTGATTTCTGCAGCAGCCAGTTCATCTCTGCCTGGCCAGACTTTTCCCAAGGTTCACTTAGCCTGTCAGGTTCCAGTCTGTGAGGGTGAATTGAGAATGTCAAAGTTGAATGGGACTGTGGGTTGAGCTCAGCAAGGAAGTTTGTGTTTTTTGTTTTTTTAAAGATTTTATTTATTTATTTGACAGGATCACAAGTAGGCAGAGAGGGAGGAAGGGAAGCAGGCTCCCTGCTGAGCAGGGAACCTGATGTGGGGCTCGATCACAGGACCCTGGAACCATGACCTGAGCTGAAGGCAGATGTTTTAACCCACTGAGCCACCCAGGCACCCCAAGTTTGTGGTTTTTTAAAAGTCTCTGGCTTCAAAATAGAATCACCCAGACAACCTTTTTTAAAAGTCCTGTATCCTATATCGTGGTCCCATCCCAGGTCATCCAATCTGAGTCTCTGATGGTAAGGTCCAGGGCATAGATTTTGTTTCTGTTTTTGTGTTTGTTCATTTTGCTTTTGTTTTGTTTTATTTTTAAAGCTTCCAGGTTTGAGTCAGAGCTCTAGTCTGATGATGGCCTTTTATGAAGAAATTGACAATCAGGTATAGCATAGACTCATTTGAAGGTCACCAGGGTCACCTTTAGGGGATCTTTTGCATACAAGGGACAAAAAGAGAGTTTTGGCAATCATTGGTTCATGTAAATATAAAGCGTCCCACAGGATCACTTTCAGATTACGTCTGTCATGGGCTTAAATTTTGCCAACAGAATTGATCTATAGATTTTGCTTCCCATGGTGTGGTTACATTTTTGAACTCCTCTGCCGATCTTCTACTTGACCCCCAGCCAGGCTCCTGAGGCTTCAGAATCCTGTCTTAACACTAGCAGAAAGAAAGAAGAATCTCTCTGATTGGCTGACGTCCCCATTGCCAATAAGGTCACTGGCCCCAGGGGTATGGTTTACAAGGATTGGCTGGCTTAAGCCAAACAAGGCCTACCGCTGGAGCTGGCAGGGATGGTGCTGACCTGACATGGCCATGCACTGCATGACTTGTAGGTAGGTGGGTTACTAAAACAGAGTCTCTGCAACAATTTTCTACTATGTTATTAGGCATTAAAAAAACAGTCCATGCCCACTACTGAGTTAGTTGCTTGGCTCACAATGTCTTGTTTTTATAACAATGCTGTGAGGTTGCTGCTACTTGTAGATCCATTTAAGAGGCAAGGAAACTGAGGCTCAGCCACGTACCATAATGGAAGTTACATTTCCTTGTTCAAGACAGTGCTTTACTCATGACTTTAGTAGAGGATGGATTATTTGGGGATAATTATTTAGAGTGAACTAGCTCTAAGAAAAGTATTAAACAGATACATAAAAAAGTTTAATGCACGCCCAGACAATAAATAAGCTGAACAATTACTTATGTAGCATGCTTTGGTGGAGGAAAAAATAGATTAGGAGTATAGGAGATGGAAAGTTTTATTTTTGATCCCTAGAAGCTTAGAATGGTCAGTTTCTTGGAACTCTGCCTGCTCATCTGAAGATCATACGATGGTCTGGATGGTGGGTACGTAAACCTTCATTGTAGTTAACAATGACCATGAGCAAACATAAAGATATTTGAATTTTACAAGATTCCTGTTTCCCTCTAAGGGGCTCATGTCTATGGAATATCTTTGTTCTTAGTTCAAGCATTTTTTTCCTTTTAAATCCAATCTTCGGAGTTGACATGCAAGTATAAAACACAGATCTTCTGCCACTTATGATTGGGTTATGTCCTGAGAAACTCATTATTAAGTTGAAAATATCTTATGGTGAAAATATATTTAATGCACCCAACCTCCTGAATGTCTTAGATTGGCCTAACCTGCCTTAACAGGCTCAAAATGTTTACATAAGCTTACGGTTAGGAAAGTCCTCTAACACAAAGCCTAGTTTATAATACAGTGTTGAGTATCTCATGTAATTCATGGAGTTTGTATGGAATGTGAAAAACACAATGGCTGTATGGGTGCTGATAGTTCTAAGTTGTGTTGGTGGTTGGCCCTCTTGATCTGGCGGTGGGGGGTTGGCGCTGACTGGGAGCTGTGGAGCCTCTGCTGCCTCGCGTCAGGAGAGAGGATCTTAGTCTACATATTGTCAGCTTAGGGAAAAGATCCAAATTCAAAGTTCAGTTTCCTCTGAATGTGTATCATTTTTTAAAAAAGATTTTATTTATTTATTTAGACAAGCATGCATGAGCAGTGGGGAGGAGCAAGGGAGGGAGGGAGAAGCAGACTCCCTGCTGAGTGGGGAGCCTGCTGCAGCAGTGCTGGATCCCAAGAGCCTGGAATCATCACCTGAGCAGAAGTGAGGTGCTTAACCGCTTGAACCACTCAGGCGCCCAGAATGCATATCATTTTTGTGCCACTGTAAAGTTGAAAAATTGCTAGGTTGTCCATCATAAGTTGAAGACTGTGTACTTGACACGTTTCTTAATTTCACATCAGGTGACATCATTATCGTTACTTGGACTAATTCAGAGTGGTGAATGTACTGTTTTCCTGGTGCCATCTTAATCTTAAATTGAATGTACAGTTCCCCTAACCATTTTCTCCTGCTTTTTAAAAGCACATTTGATTTTGTTTGGGTGCATTTAAATATTAACGTAGACAGCTGGGATGTATTGTGTAATTCCATTTCATTTTGGATTCTGGGCACCTGCAGTATTTGTCTTCTTACAAGTCAGTGCATTTGGGTGTGGGCTCATAAGAAATGAAATTTACATTCATGAATTTGATGGGAGGGGAGGACTTTGAACACTGTAGCAAACAGATGGAAGGTCTCTATAATGGTGGAGAAAATTGGATTCATTATGAGTTTTCAAAAAATACATCATTAGAGTTTCTTTTCTGAGCATCATTGGCCTTGTGGGTTTCAAGTCTTTAGGTGTAACCTTTAGGCCTAACAGGTGACTCTTTGGGCTTCAAAAGATGTGGAGGACTGGTACTCACCATGGGAAGTCTCCCAGGCCTTAGCCTGTGATGTGTTTGGATGGCAGCGGCCCTGGCTCTGATGTAGGCATGCTTATGTTTGGTTCCCTGATGTGCTTGCTGCATGCTTACCTGTGTTACCTGGGACCAGTTACTTAGTGTCTCTGAGGCCTAATTCCTCCATCTATAAAAGAAATAGAATGACCCCTTTCTCTCTGAGGATCAAGTAAGTCTCAGAGGCCTTTTGCAGATAAGACATAGTCTTATACATGTAGTTGGAACAAAGACCTCCGGTTCTATGTCTTCTACTACTTAGTTGTATGACCTTGCGCAAGTTAAAGTTACTTAAGTTCTTTAAGGTTCAGTGTGCTTATCAATAGAATGGTCTTGTTATTGGGACCACTGGGTCTATTGCTCGGTTGTGTTCTGTAGATTATGTAAGATACAATATATAAAGTTATTAATGCATCATGCTTGGTGGTCCAAAGGCTTGTTGTAAGCTCCTGTTAGTATTAATGTTAATCCTGGTTGTCTTGTTAGGTTATCTTAGAGCTGTTTTTCTGCAGGATCTCTTCTGTTAGCCCTGAGGTCTCTGCTGCTGGGAAGTCATCGGTGGTACGTTAGACACCCTTCCCCTGTCCAGTGGAGTGAAGACTTTGACTCATTGTGCTCTCCCTCTCTTCCAGCCTTGACGGAAGGCTACGTCGGGGCCCTGCACGAGAACAGACACGGCAGCTCAGCGCAGATCCGCCGGCGTAAGGCCTCAGGTGACCCATACTGGGCCTACTCAGGTGAGTGGATGGGGTCTGGCCAGGCTCACACTGGCCATTGACCACCCCATTGAGCTCCCTGGAAAGTACTCTTTAAATCGCGTTCACACCCAACCTGTTTGTTCAGACCTTTTGTAGTTCACTAAAAGTTGAAACACTCTACCATGATTTTCCTCAAGGTTATAAGTACCTTAATTTCTCTCTCCCACCTGTTTTCTCAACCTGCTTTCCCCCCTCAATTTGCATTTATTTCTGAACTTTACTTGTTAATGAGTGATTGTACCAAACTTGTAATTTCCCCCAAAGACACAGCCTTTTCTTTTCCGTCTTTTCAGTGGCTGTGATTTCAGAAAGCAGAAAATAGAGGGCTAGTCTTGAGCTGCTTAATGTCTGCTAAATATTACAAAGCGTCACATATCAAAATGATCTGTTATGCTTTAATCTAAAAAAATGCAACTTTATTTTCAAATCAGATCTTGTTAGTTGAATATATTTCAGCCCTCTCTGGTATTCTGCAGTTCTTTTCATTTTTTCTTTTAAACTTAAGCCTTCCAGGCACTGAAGACCGAGAGCATTGTAAAAGCTATGTTGAATATTACATTGCAAATAATTTTCTTACATTCCGAGGGGCGAGAAATGAACGCCTATAAGAATATATAGACGGTTCTGGATTATGTTCCCAACAACTACCAAAAATATGATAGGTGGCTTATTATTTCTAGAAGAGATTTTGATGCCCCAATATATATGGAAAATGTAGCTAGTTACAGAGGAATGGTTGAGGAAGATAGACTACTTTGGAAATTACTTTGGCACTAAATAATTCAAATAATTTGTATGAAAAGGCTTGAAGGCATGGGTATTAGTATTAATAATAAATCTGTGTTTATGCAGTGTCATTGCATATAGAATTGAGAGGCATTATTTTCATAATGATGCTCTGGTTTTAAATCTTGAATTTCCACCTGCAAATCTTGTTAAATTTATGTCAGTGTAAAATTTATAGGCTTGATCTTTAATTACACCTTATCTATTGGCTTTTTGCATCCTTTTGTCTATTGATAAATCTCCTGCCCCTATAGGGAGAATAGCCTATCTGTTTTGTTTTGCAAGGAACAGATAGTGATTCTGAAGTCTTCCATCACACCCAACTCCTTGTGATTAGAATTATCTAATTAGAGCCTTTTTGTCACTATTTCTGATAAATGAAGGGAACCGTGAGATGAAGGCCAAAATTACATATATATATAGCTTCTTGCCAAGAAAACTGAAGAAAATTTATCATTTTGTTCTCAGTGGCTCCGATATCAGTTAGGAAGAGGCGTAAAGTGGCCTGTTATTTATAGTTCATCAATTTAGAATAACAATGCTGTTAGTGAGGAAATTGGAAGTTATATCCCATCAGCATCTCCAGTTGCAAATGGCAGTGAAGAAATGAAAGTCCTAAAACTTTTCCCATTACTCAGTTAAGAATGGACATAAGTAGTAAGGTCTTTGGTATAGAGCAACTGTTGATATCCTTAACTCTGGTGGACATAATGAGTGTCTATTTCACATTTCTGGAATGGATTTGGGTACTGTCCCTACAGGTTTAAGGGCTAATAGTTCAGCCACAGGCTTTGGCACCCTTTTCTCTAAAAAGCCAGACAGTAAATATCTTAGTCTTCTCTGGGTGTGTGGTTTCTCTTACAACTACTCAACTTTGCCAGTATGTGCAAAGGCAGCCATGGATGATGCTAGATGAACTGCTGGGTTTCCATGAAAATGTATTTATGAACACTGAAATTGGAATTGTGTATAGTTTTCATGTGTCAGAAATATACTTCTTTTTGACTTCTTTTTCCTCAGTCATTTAAAAATACAAAAACCATTCTTCTTAGGCTATATTAAAACAGGTGACCTGTTAGATAGGGTCCACAGGCTATAGTTTGTCAACCTCTCTCCTAGTTGAATTTTTTTTTTTCTGGATGGGATGGAATAGTCACATGAGGAATCCCCCAGAAGGATATAGTCTGGTTTGGAAGAACCAGTGAAGTCCCTTGCTTGAGGGTGAAATGGAGAAAATGAAGCATAAAAGGAGAAGAAAAGAATGAGACAGGTATCAATTGATGCTACATGGTCCTAAAAATTCCACAGTATCAGTGGTTGCTTCACTCCAACATGGTGGAATAGTGATTCTCATGTCAACAAGACTTAGAGTCCGTCAAAGACCCTCCTGAAGACCAGGAAGGAAGGAGTTGTTATCTGTCACTTTTGACACTAAAGACCAAGGTCTTGAAATCACAACAGACCAGATTTGGCTCTTAGCTACAGGCACATATACCTCTAGGCCTAAATGGTGCCTGAAAAGTGGGGCTGCCAAAAGAAGGGCCCTTTGTTTGTAGAGGAAATTTTTTCTGAATTTTGCAGAAGTGAACCAGCCCATTTCTGAAAGATGGGTTTGATGGTCCACATTTTAATTTCATACCTCTAGTTCCCAGATTTACCTTAGTTCCTCCTAAGATAATACTGGTGTTTTGGGGGTATGGTATGTGAGAGTACAAATTTTGAAGTCATATGGGCTGTAGCTCAAACATAAGCTTTATCTCATAACATCTTTTGGACGTTGGGAGAACATTTAATTCCGTGGAGATTCAGTGTCTCCATCTTTGAGACGGGGTTGATTAACAGCACTTCCCTCATAGAGCTGTTTTGGGAATGAAATTAGATGATTTGTGTGAAAAAGGTAACAGAGTCTCTTGCATCAGGTATTTAATATTCCCGCTGTTTTAGATACTGTTATTACTTTTGCTGCTGTTTGTTGATGTTGTTATGAGGATTCTCGGTGGGTAACTGATGTACAATGGGTGGGCACTAGGTTATCCTATATTAAACAAACTATATTAAACCTAATTTTAAGCAACTTTATTAAACAAACTATCCTCAAGTTCAGAGCTTGGCAGGTGATACACACCAGTGCTGTTTTTGTGAATAAAGTTTTACTGAAACACAACCAGGCCCATTCCTTTGGGCATTGTCTATGGCTGCTTTTGTGCTGGGGTTGAGCAGTTGCTGCAGACATTGACCAAAAAAGCCTAGAATATTTTTATCTGGCTCTTAGGAGAAGAGGTTTACTAATTCTTGCTTACATTGAGATCACTTGGGTTTTCGAGCAGATGTTAGCCTGACTCATAAACCGAACTGTTCAGAGATTTGGAAAATGTCGTTTTTGTTTTTTGTTTGTTTGCTTGTTTTATCCCCCCCCCCCCCATCCTGCATTTTCTCTTGAGCTGGAAGAGGAGCACATCTCCTAGTTAGCATTCAGAGTGAGTTGGGTGATCCTGCTTTTGGAAAGGACTTGGGAAGAACAAAGATTGGAGTGGAGTGGGGTGTGCTTCAGGAGATGGAGCTGGGAGATGGGTGGGTGTTGGTGGTTCTGGGGCCCCCTGCCCCTCAGTGACTGTGTATTCTACTCATTAGGTTGCCTTTGTGTGGATGGGGTTTGGTGCCTGATGCTGACCTAGTTATCCCACTGGCCTCCCCCTCACCCCCCAGTCACTTGAGGAGAGTTGCAGAAGTTTTCAAGGTGTGGATAGCTTATATTTAGGATATTGTCACGACAGTAGTTCATCAGTATTAGTGTAACTTTTACATTAGGACTAACCATGTTATTTCAGTTTGTCTGTATCACTTCAGATAACGCAAACCCCCTCATTATATCTGAGATGGTAAAATCTTTACTTCTGTAGGCTTATTAGGCAATGCTGTCGTGAACACCTACAGCTCTGTCATAGAGGGCTGTTTGTTGAGGAGTGGAAATATGTGCTCTGGTTCCATTGGGATCACCTGAAGATTGGTATCTCTCTGGTTCTTCATTTTGTCTACTGTAAAAAAGGAGGTCGTGATATCTGAGTTCAATGTGAAAGTATCATGCATAAGACATTGAAGTGGAAATAAATGTAAGATATTATTATTGTTAACTGTTAATGATGGCTTTGTAATTTCGAGATTACTTTATGTCTTTGGGTTTATTTTCCTTATTCCAAGACAGGAAAGAGAGGGTAAAGACCTCTTTATATATTTCATACAGAATTATGCTGAAAAAAAGAAAAGCAATAGATGCAGAAGAGTTTCTCACTGGAAATATTAAAACAATTTTTCTATTACTTTTACTTGACTAAGACATAGGTATTTTTCTGTGTTATTTGAAGTGATGACAGCTCATGAATTTTGGAATTTGCCCAGAACTTCTGTAATTATTACACAAAAAGTAACAAATGCTAGGTAGGTCATTGTTGCCTGAAAGGGAAATGAGAAACAAATCTGGAGCAAGTTCAGGGGGATATTGGAGGCATTTCTATAAAGCTATCTGTTTCTTCTCCTCTCCCTCAGAGACTTGGAGAAAAAGCAGGTTGTGGTTTCTCCTCTCAATCTTTTTTTTTTTTTTTTTAAACTCCTCCGTTTGGTTTTCTGCATTTGAAATAATCACTATCTCATGTTCTTTCCTTATAGAAAGATTCTAGGAATTGGTACAAGGGGGGCTAGTTCTCCAACACTGAGACATGTAACGACCAGAATTCCCTGTAGGAAGTGTCTGGTGGTGTGCTGAGTAGAAGCCAAACAGGATTAATCTAAGAGGCGTTCCAGCTGTGGTCAGGACATTGTAGGAGGAGACCTCCAAGGTCCCTTTTAATTGTCCCGGGCTTGATGACTTGCTCAGCTGTAAAATGGCGATAAAAAGGCCATACCTTGCTGGATGGCTTTGAGGATTAGAGGAAACCTATGAAAGCACCTGGTGGAATTCTTGGCTTCCACTCTGGAGTGGGATACGTATTACCCATTTGGCTCTTAATTATATGCCAGCCCACTACATTATTCATATAAACATCTTATTTTATAATGTGTGTGCGTGTGTGTATGTGGTGCATGTAGGTGTATGTTTCATTTTCCCAGCTACATGTCCAATACTTGAAGACAAGGATTATAGTTTATAATTCGTTGGTTTTTTTTTTTCCTGCTCTGGGTCAGAGTGTCTTATTTTGTACATATTTAGTACATATTTTTTCAAATGGGTGAATGGATGTACGGATAAATGAACTCATGTTAGAGTCTTGGCTTGAGAACTCACTCAGGATCCTGCCATGAAATTCAGATAAAGCAGTGGGCGATTTACAAAAGGTTTCACCACTGGATCCTTTTAAGTAATCAGTCCCCCTTGTGAACTTAAGATATAATTAAATTCCTAAAATATCATTTCCATGCTTATTTTTAATTGTGTCTATAAAGGGTAAAGCAAAATACACATGCCTGCAGAAGTCTGCCTTTGTCCCAAGAACAATGGAAGCCATTGTAGAACCTCAGAGTTTGATATTAATATTGTATTATTTGCTCTTCTAATACCTTCTGTGAAGTTTCTTAAGGGAATCATTTCCCTAGAGACACTGCATTTGCAATAGCGAGCTTCTGCTCTGATGGAACCATACCACTGAGGAGGAATCAGTCTTGAGACTCATCTTCCCAAGTCCCAGCTCGAAGTTACCTCCACTTCGAGCCTAGTCTAATCCCTCCCTCCCTTTTCAGTCTCCCTTTTTTTAAGAAACAGTTAATTTCTCTTTTCTCTATAATTCCGTATTATTCTATTTACTGCTATAAGTTGAAGATACTAACTTATTCACTGAACACACTTATTGATTGCTTACTGCATGCAAGGTGTTGTACTATAATGGGAGGGATCAGAGAAGCTCCCAGAATTGCTGCTGCTAGATCCTAGACATTAAAGATGGGCAGGTGTTTGCCAGGATGTGCGGAGGCCTTGAGACCTTAAAATGATCTGGCAGTGACTGGGGAACTCAAAGGAGCTCAGTAAGTATAGAGCATATGGTAGGGCAAAGAAAGTTGAGGGAATAATGCAGCTTGTTGGACCATGAAGGGTCTTCACAGTATTCTGCTATTGACCTAGAACATCTACCTGAGGGTGATAGGGAGGCATTTCAGGGTTTCATGGTGGAAATTAACTAAGTGATTTTATATTTGAGTAAGACCTCTGATTGTAGGGTTAAGGATTGGTCAGCAGGGGAAGAAGGCAGGATGAAAAATGATGAAGTTGTGTCATCAGAAATTGGAGAGATTGAAGGAGAGAGTTCATGGGAATCATTACCGTTAGTATGTGGAAGGGAACACAAAATCATCTAGGATGATCCTGGGTTGATTGTAGATGGCCTTGCATTTAATTTAAATGAGTAAAGAGGATTGGTGGGTTGGTTGTGAAGGTAAACATTTTGGACTTGAACCTGTTAAGATGTGGTATAGTGTTTTTTCCATATTTCTTACACTTTTAAACTTTTTCCTTGAACAGAACCTTTGTCTGTAATTACTCTTGGTATTTCCCCGTTCTTTCTTAAATGTTTTGGAATAAGGAGGGCCTCAAGGTAGGAAACACATTGTAGCACAAACTGTTTCTTCCTATAGGTACTCTTTTTTTCTTTTACACATGATCTGTGATTACAGGGATAGATAGGGTGAGAAAAAAAACACATATGGTCACACACTAATCAGGACTTTATGTATAAAAGAGAAAAATGTGTTGCCATATGCTTAAGATACCTTGAGCATTTTTCAGTACTTGGCCAAGTTTGGCTTCCTCCGCCCCTACCCGTTGGAAAGAAACAGTTCTCATATCTTAGAGAGGCTGCCTTTTTCATTTTTCTTTTTCTTTTTAAAACTTTCTTCTAATCTTTGCCACCTTAGTTCTGAAGTTTTTCTGGCATCTTCTCTCTGGAGATGGTTTCACAAGTGTTTGTAAAAGTTAATGGATGCTATTGTATGCTATAAGAGGATATCAATAAATTCCTTAGGGTCTTCATGACCCTTGGAAAAGCATCTTAGGAAGATGAAGTACGTTCAGTGCAGTTGGCAACAAGTAATAGATATCAGTGATAACCATTTCAGTTGTTAACTATGATGGGACATTTCATATGCGGCTAACAGGAAGCCCGAGAGTTTGGGTTTTAAATGAACTCTGAAGATAGCAGGTTGGTGGGGTCTTTTTGGAGGGCTCTTTGGCAATATCTGTGAAATATTAAATATTGATAGTCTTTGATTCCAGCACTTCTGTTTCTGGGAATTTTTCTTTCTTTTTAAAGCTTTTTTTTTTTTTTTTAAAGATTTTATTTATTTATTTTATTTATTTATTTGACAGACAGAGATCACAAGTTGGCAGAGAGACAGGTGGGTTGGGGGGAGCAGGCTCCCCGCCGAGCAGAGAGCCCGATGCGGGGCTCGATCCCAGGACTCTGGGATCATGACCTGAGCCGAAGGCAGAGGCTTTAACCCGCTGAGCCACCCAGGTGTCTCTGGGAATTTGTCTTTAAGAAGCACTTGTACACTTCCCCAGTTACCGTAAGTAAGGACTTGGAATAATGGTAATTTAGTATATCCTTAAAATGAAATTCATACTAAACATCCACCAAAATGAGATAGGCTTAAGGTCTATTAAAATAATGTGGTTAATAGGGTCCTGTTAATGAATAGAGCTGAGAGGTCTGGAAACTCTACAAAGACGTTAATTGTGATTATTATTGAGAAATGAGGGATTCTGCTGCTTTTACATTTATATCTATAATATTTTACTATCTTACAGAATTGTAAGTAGAATATTTACATTACTAATACCAGTACATTCATAATATTTTCCTAAAGTAACTTTCTATTTTAGAATAGATGGCTGGATTGTATTAAATGTAGGCAGTTTTCTTTGAAACAGTTTTGAGGAGAGAGGAAGAAAGGAAAAACTAAGAAGGAAAGCCAGAAGGGAGGCAAAAGCCCTTTTGTCTTTTTATTTGGCTGTATCTGAATTTTTTAGGCGAAACATTTCACTGGCATTTCAAATTTTATAAAGTGCTGATATGAACCATACAGAAATTAATGAACTGATATTGACTCAATTTGAAAATGAACATCAAGATTTATTGAGCAAAGCAGTAAATATTGACCCAGGCAGAGAAAAGGTCAATATTTGCTTTGATACAACATAAATCTCAATATTCAATAATCTATAAATTTAGTGTCTAGAGAAGGCATACAGTGTTATCTCTAAGTACATATTTTTTATATCTGTGATGGATCAAAGTCAAGTGTCTTTTTTCCTGGTTTCAAATTTGAAAGGATGGTGTTCCCTCCTTTGAAATTAGCTTGTTGGGGGCAGGGGTGGGGGGAGTGTGGGTTAGTGGAAGGACATTATTATTTTAAAATTTCGAAGGGAAGATATACCTAGCCTCATCCATGCCTTAAAAAAATTGGAAAGCGATTATCTGAATGTGCTGTGTGATTTACTTAAAGGCTACTCATCTTTTTTCTACCCTGACACTAGGTACTCATTTATTATATCTGATTTGGTTCATAAAACCCACTACCCTGACTCTATAAAACAGGGAGATATTCTGTCTTTCCCTGTGGATATTGTTAAGCAATGTTACATAGAATTTTTTTGGCAAATAAAATGTCATTGATATATATCATGATGAGTAACACTTTACTGGCCTTCCCCGGGTTGAAATTATTAAGTTGAACTGCACTCCTATTCTTTATCCTGTTGTCTCTTCTCTTCCTGGGGTGGGCCTGGTGGCAATATAAAAGGGAGAGCTGTCTTATGGATTGTGAACTTTTATTACTGTCCATATATAGCTGGTTTGAGTGTCTAATATGTGCTTAAAGATTGGATTTTCTCCCTGTTTATTTAAATGCAGAAGGGAACTCTGCCCACAAGGTCAAGTATAATTACTCTTGTACCTATGCAGAAGTCTCACACCATCCAGTTGTGGTCAGTCCACCTGGAGTGTTCTTCCAGTCTGATGACAGTGTGAAGTGGTGATGTTAGCCCTCAGGGGTTTGTTAAGGGATCCTGAAACTAATCTCACCTCTACCTTTCAGCTGGTAATCTCTTGTGGCCCTACTTAAAATCATTAGCATTAAGGGTAGTGAATCTTCTTGGTTGTCTTTCTTGCTATTAAAATTTAGCCTATCTTCTTTTTCCTTTAGGGTAACCCCATTTTCTGTCATGTGACTAAGACTTTGTTTAGTGGTGATGTGTATAACATAGAACCTTGCCTTCTTGATAAATACTTTGTTAACATTAGGAATCCTTACTTTTCATTAAGAATACTGTGGTATATAATAAATAATCTTTTCTGTGAGTGGAGTATTGAATGTGATTTTATGTCCTATGAGAAATGACTTTACCTGCTATCTAAGAACCTGACTTTTAACATAATAAAGTCATTTCTTCTTGAGTTGTTTATCAGGGAGAAACTCACAGCCTGTAGCTAATAGGTCTTTAATACCTAAGTTACTTGTCAGTATCTCTTTTTAACAGAGACAGGTCTTGCCTAGAGCCTTTAGCTGGGAGAGTATTGTGGAATTTGATCTTATGGCTTTTATTATATTTTGGTACCCTTCTATCTGGAGGGCTATGCTAGTTTTCCATTCTGGATGGTTAAATTCCTAGTTAATTAGATATTTAAGATTTTATAAAAAGTGAGCCAGTTTTAAGAAAAATTTAAACATGGCATTTGTACTATTAGTTTTCCAATATGGCAAAATAAATCTTCTCTACGAGATAGTGTTACTATAATGGAAGAATCAAAAGCCTCTTATTACATGCTATACAATTAAACTATATCAGTGATGTGAAAAAAAATCACAGAGGGTCAAGAGTTTTCATGAAGTGGCTTAAAAATTAAGGACAGTATTTAGTGACCTAATTTATAAAGTATGGCTCACTCTATGTCCTGGTTCTGGTACCTCCATATAGATTATTAAAAATCTTAAAATACACAGTGGGTTAAACCCCCTGAATTTCCCCTCCCTCACTTCTTGGCCACTCGTCCCATTTTGAGACGGTCCCAGGATCGAACAGTGGACCGACCCAACCTCCACCATTGATTGTTACTGGTTATTGCCTTTGGTTTGTTAAATATTTTAAACAGATGGGATTTCAGAGTGAAAGGGTGGGGTGTAGCGGGGTATGTTTTATGCTCTTCAGCCCACTTAGGGAATTCACTTAACCTTGACATCTTCCCTGGGCTTGGGAAGCCATTTGATCCAGATATCCTGTTTATGTAGATCCACATTCCCCCAGTTGGAAGGCCTATTTTCTGGGAGGAAAACAAGCTCCTTCTAGAAGCTGCATGAAAATTTCCTACTCCCAAAGGTAACATTTAGTTGCTCTGCCCCAATTATTATTGTCCTCTTTCCCCCCTGGAACCCATTTTTCTCTGTCCCACCCTTACCCTGGTTCCAAGTGTTAGGACAATGTTCTCCCTTCTAGCAGGCGTGCATGCCATTAGTACATTTGGTATTGATTTATTGTTGAGAAATTTTAGCAGGAAAGTAAAATATGAGCTTCTTCCAGGCTGTTTGAGTAGTATCTGCAAAGATGAGAGGAGCCATTTATAGTGTGTTTCTGCTCCTGGGACTCACTGTGATAATGGAGGTATTTTCTCCTCACTGTTGTGAAGTATGCGGTCTACACTCTCCTCTTGGGGAATGATTTTGACACTTTTTGAAGGTCCTGTGGCTTTTACATTCTTACACCACCTCTTAATGAGCTATCTTGTAACATCCTTTTCATGTAAAGATTGCCCTTTCTCTCACCATCCACTAGAGTGGGAAAAGGAAGTTTCAACACTCATGGCCAATTGGACACATACCTGCTGTGCCAAAAAGAACTCGTCAGGATTTGCTTTCCTTTGTCTTATGAGTACTCCTGGCTGCTAGTAGTGTGACCAGGATTTTTCTCCCATATTCACACAGAATTCACTTCCAGGAGCATGTCTACATAAAAGGATTTGTTTTTGTATCCTCTACTGTGTTTTAGCCAATGGAAAAGTCCTCCGGCCTCTCTAGGCTTAATAATAAGAACAGTTTGTGATCTAACATAGCCCTCTAGAGGCAGGGTACCTCCAAAGAGTATCTTTGTACTCTGACATCTTTAATCCACTGAGCCACCCAGGCGTCCCTGTACTCTGCCATCTTTAAAGTATACTCCATGTTGGTTTACATTCCTGGGCTTGTTCCTTAGAGTCCCTTTACCTCGTATTTTTAATACAGCTTCAGCAGCCCCAGAAGTCACAAGCTGAAGTACTAAGTCTCAAGAAAGAAGAGAAAGTACCCCTGTCTTTTCTCTCTGTTTAGGGGCAAGTCAGATATTCCTCTAAGCACCCTACCCTTGGCCAGTCAACCCTTTTTTCTCATTGGTCAGAACTGGATCACATGTTCACGCTTAATCCAGTCACTGGCAAGAGACAAGGAATGAACAAAACTGACTGAGACCCATCAAGATTTACCCAAGGATAGTAGGGGAAATGGTTGTTGGATGAGTAGCCCGTGAAGCCTGCTACCTTTGTTATCTTTTCCAGATATCAATCAGAAGCTAAGCAACTATGTGGCGCCAAATAAGGGACGAAATTAAAGGAAAGAAGTGTCTTTACTTTTGAAGTGAAAATGTGATTGTAGAAGCCTGTCATGGTTGCATATAAGATAATAGAAGTTTCCTGAATTTCGGGTGCTTTACCAAATTGTGGGTTACATGCTACAGTTCTGTCACCATTGGCCGTGCGTGGCCATTTACACTTAAATTAATTTAAGTTAGATTAAAAATGACACTAGCCAGATTTCAGGTTCTTAGTAGACAAAAGTGGCTAATGACTACCCATTCATACAGCATAGATATAGAACTTTTCTGTTCTTGCAGAATGCTCTGTTGGAGAGTGCTGTTCAGAGGATTTAGCCACTATAGAGAAGCCAGCAGGTACATTTATTGAGTACAGGCTGTCTCAGGCACTGGGCATATTGCTCTGTCTTAATTGATGTTGAAACCAGCTCTCTGAGATGATGTCATTTTTCGAAGAAAGGCAAAACTTGGTTAGGAAGTAGCTTCTTAGGGAGAAAGCTGGAGACCTCTCCTGAGCAGTGACACCTGTCTGTCTATGCACCCTCTCCCTCTCACCTCCCCCTCCTAGCCACTGAGAGTAAGTTTAGAAGTGGGACAACCTGATATTTGTAAATATTCTCTTAAATGCAAAGCGTTAGGTGCAGATGTTGACTTCATTTTCCTGAAAAACTTGCAGGTACTCCAAGTGTCTAAGCGTCTCAAATCCAGAGAGGCCCCGGTAGGCCTCCCAGCTTTTTGGTGGTCTTGGGGGAACTGTCCTGTTTAGGACCTAAGCATTATTTTGCTGAGGCTCTATATATTTGGCTAAAGAAATCAGGGACTTTTCGGGAGTGAGGTATTTGTGTTTCTTCCTTCCTCTAGTCTTCAGTTCATTGAGTCATTCACTGAAAGAGTATTTCTCATGCACTGGCAAGCTGAGTTCTAGGCACTTGGGCTACAGCAAAGAACAAAATAAATGAAATGCCATTCCTACTTGGTGGATGTAGGCAGGAAAGCTTGTACAAAGTAGTATGTAATCTCATCAAATGATGCAATAAAAAAACAAAGCAAGGCCATTGAGAGTGATGAAGGGTGGAGAGATAGTATTTCAAAATGAGAGGCCTTGAGGGGATATTGGAGGAGAGACCTGCCTATAATGAGGGAATGACCACCTTGGATCTGTGGGGCAGGCATTCCAGGCGAGATAAGGAAAAGAGACAGTAGAACTCAAATAGGTTCAATTTTGGACCGAAAAGCACTCTGCTAATTTCAGCTGGACCTTGTTCTTGAATCTTGATCAGCCCACATTGCTCTAGAGTGTCTTACACTGCCCAGGACAAGCCTTCACAACAAAGAATGATCTGGCCCAAAATGTCAATAGTGTCAAGGTTGAGAAACCCTTCGCAAGGGGCTCGCCAGAGCTCATGGTTTTTACACAGTCTGCTGCTGTGATGTAATGCGAATTCCACCTTTGTAGTTAGTTATTGATCCACAGGCTCAAGTGTGGACAATTGTGCCAGGTTTCTATGGCGGGAATGCAACAGTTGAATCACAATGGCTGGCAAAGGCACTATAGAATATAGTGAGCAGACTGGTGTCCGATCCTCTGTGGCGACTGGAGAGGAGAAATGGAAAGCTTGGCAGGTTGACCATTCTGGGAGTCTATGTATGAAACCGTCAAGGGATGAATCACAACACTGGTCATGGTGAAAAGCTCACCGCTCATGTCACGTGAAGGCCATGAATGATGGCCATGCAGTAGTTCAGAGATGATGAGGTTGCTTTTATTATTATTTTGTTATTTTTGAGGTCCCTGGTGACTACTCCATGTGTCAACCCTTTGATCTAAGAGGCTGGTGTGAAATATATCTGTTTGAGGATTGCTAACCATGAACGATCCTCGAAAATTGCTGATCAAGCCATGGCAGCGCCTTGAGAAAATTTATCATTACCTCATGGGAAGCTTGACACGTCACTTCATAGCTGGGCACAGCATAGTGCTTGTTCTTAAGAGATCACTTTTAACAAAAGGAATGGAAAGGAAAATAGAGCTCTGAATGATGACTGGCAGGTCATCAAGATCTGGCATTTTGTCAAGTGTCAGCAGTTAAATATGAGATACGGGTTATAATAATGTTATAATGATGGCCATGGATTCCTCATCCTCTATGGGTGGATTAAACAGGAATCATATCATGTGGGGTCATGTCAATGTGGGTATATTTACCTAGACAATTTATGGTGCCCTAGACTTCCTACAGAGCAGATGGCTATTGTGTGCTTGCTTTGTCCCATGCCCTCTTGTACATGTTTAGATATAAAGACAGATTTATATGGCTGCTGACCCCGGGAGCTCAAAGTTTTTTCTCCTTTCCCTTTCAAAAATGAATGATTAATGTTAGTGACACTGAAGGTTAAGTATACAAAGATCTAATACATTTATCCTGATACTGCTATGGTAGATCTATGGAGAGTTTGAAAAGCTGTGGGATCACTCTGATGTCAGGCTCAGCCAGAAATATTTTTTCTTTATACATACATTTTTTTTTTTTTAAGATTTATTTATTTTAGAGAGAGCAAGCAATTGCCCATGTGCTTGGAGGGGAGGGAGGCAGAAAGGGAGACAAAATCTCAAGCAGATTGCCTACTGAGTTCAGAGCCCAATGCGAGGCCCATCTCATAGCCCTGAGATCATGACCTGAGCTGAAATCAGAAGTTCCATGCTTAACCGACTAAGCCACCCATGCACCCATAAATATTCTTTCTTTAAATTAGAATGATAACACCTTATTAAAGTATTGACACATCCACTCAGATTATGTTCAGACGTGTTATTCTACTTCACTTAGTCCCTACATCTGAAGCTCAAGTCCAGAAGCCTACTGATAATGAAGGTAATGTGAGATGCACTCTCTGCCCTAAGAAATGTTGGAATTATTTTAATTTCTTTCTCCCACCTTGGATTCTTTCTCACATCTCTAATTCCAAAGGATTATCCTCAGTCATTGATGTTGAGAAGAGACTTTATTTTTGGAGTATTTTTTTCTTTTAATTTTTATTCTCTTAGATTTTGAATCTGACATTTCTGATTTATGCTCCATTTTCTGGGTCTCCATCTGCATCTGAAAAGGAATGAATTTGGGATTTTAAATCTGGTGAAAATACCAACTGTGTTATGAAAAAAGTATGTTCCTATCACAGATTTATTATTTAACACCATTATTATATTAAAATGTAGTTTCCTAACTAAAAATTCTGGGTATAAAACAGTTACCCATTTTTAAAATATGTGACTTAGAGTAATTGCCTTGTTTTTTTCCACCCCACGCTCCATTTTTTTAATAAGTGTATTTTAGTGGTAAGAAAGCTAAAGTGTTCTTTTACTCTGTTTTCTCAGGGCTTATTCAAATACAGAATAATTTCACTGTAGTAAATAATTTCTCCTAATTTTCCTCAGGTAGACAACCCAAAATGTATAGATTCTCATTTAAGTAATTTGTCTAAAGGTTGCTTCACTGAGTGCTGCCCTTTGCAGAATGTATTTTAAAGGATATTAGGAGCCTTTAAAGTATTCTTTCATATTAATTGCTTGGCATTTAGGTGGTTTCAGTTACTTTAATAAATTAGGTTCAGCTATAATATAAAAAGTGGAAAATACAGACTCCCAGGGTTCAAAGACACTTCAGTGGGTTGTTGAATGCTTAAAATACAAGTTCAGATGAATATTTGATATTTGATTTTGAACTCCCATTACAGAACAGAACAGATTTATGCATTGGGAGGACAGGAAATATAATAATTAGACATATATTAATTGATTTCAGATTTTTGTCTATAAAATACTAGTCATAAATACGGTTATTAGAATCCATGTTTATGGTCTTGGAATTTGATTCAGAGAGTGGGTTATTCATCAAAAAAGACACTAGTCCTACCATTTATCACAACGAATCGTGAATTTATATCTCTGTAACTCACAGGTGTGATGTATGCCCTTTTTTGGTAGGGACGTTTACTACAGGAATTAATTTTAGTCATTGGGAGACTTTTATGGCCATTTTAACTGTTACTTAAAGATTTAAACAATTTTACTGATTTCTTGGCATAAGCCTCTGGGAGTAGAATTTCTGTGAGCAAAAAGAAGATTATCATTAAAACAGAGTTGTTGGAGCATCTCTGTGTTTACCTCAGTCCTGAGTCTCAGGGTAAGGAGTCCTCATCAAGGGGCTAATAAGTCAAGGTGGTTGCTCAGCATTGTTCCAAAGTCTGTGTCTGGAACATGAAATCAGTGTGCTGTTAGAGGACTTTTTACGGAAGGAAGGTCCTGTGGCCAAGGAAGATGAGGGAAACACCACAGTGTTGATTTCTTTATTGCAGGACTTACCAGAAACTTTAATATCCTAGTCTTAGGCACTTCACCTTCACTGTGCACTCAGAGGTCTGAGAGGGAAAGGGTGTGTGGGCACAGAGTGTTGGAAGGTAAGGTAGGAGATTGGTTCTTGGGAGCTGGATCCCTGTCTTCTGCCATCATTATTCCCTCAGATCTTTGAAAGGGCCATGCTGGTACTCTAGAGTATGGTTACAGGAAAATTCAGTTGAAAAGGATGAGTTTCACATGATTCCACTATGAAGTGCAGAGATCTATATGCTCAATTAGAAGAAAAAGCCATGCCCATGCACATCAGAAAGATTTTCCACTTTTCTCCTTACTTAGTGGAAATGGAACATTTGGGAAGAAGAGAATCCCTTGGAGCATAGAACGCCATTTAGTTGGGTGTGACAAAAATATGTATTCAAGTCAACATAAATGAAAATATTTACAAGAAATGACTTCATTTAAGTTTAAGGACAATGTGTTTTATATCATACCTTCTTTAAGAGGGTGATGATATATGGGATTGTGGGATGGTTTTATTTCATACTGAATTTGGGGATAATAGAATTGTCCCCAACAAATGGGTAGATGGAAGGAATAAAACCTATAAGAAGGGAATTTGCAATAAATGGAATTCAAGATTACCGTCAAACCAGACCACACGTGATTGGGTCTTACCAGTGAAGATGCTTGGGAAGATTAAGTTTGGATATGAAATTTTAAGAAGGAAGAAGGGAGGGGTAGAATGGAGAGAGGGAGAGAAAAGAAGTGGGAATGGAGAGTATGACGAGAAAGAAGGGTGCCATGATTCCCTCATTGTCCTTTTGTTTTTTACTGAGTGAAAACTAGCACTTGCCCCAATCAGGAACTTGAAACATGTTTCCAGACATTGCCACATGTCCCTGGGGCGGGGGCAGGGGGCGCTGGGACAGAGCAAAATTGCTCTTGGTTGCTATGGAGCATGGTAGACATGATAATAATGGGTAGTAATAGTGTGCAATAGTGTAGATTATTAGATGGTAAAGTTGGCCATGATGCTTGACCTGACAAATTTATTTAGGTAACTATTTAAGGTTCCTGATTGCAAGTGGGTGATTTTAAAAGCGTTTTTTTCCCATTTGTTATAATCAATGTGGTGGCATGGATTTTATTTCCTGTTGATTTGTGCTTTGTCAACCCTGGAGAGCATGGATGAACTTGATTGTAACTCAGATTAAAGATGAAGAACAGTAAGGAGTTGCTTTGTTAATGGAATATATGTTTGCCTCTGATTTGTACGATTTACTGTTTAAGATTAATATTTAGGGATGAATGATTGGGTGTGTTTTTAGACATTTCATCCTTAGCGGGATTATAGCTCCAGCACTTAATCCCACATTTGCTTGTCTGAGGAATTAAAGATGCTGCCTGAATTAAGTCAAAACAGTAGACAAGGTTGTAATGTTAATTAGGTGAATGATTCAGCCTGCAGAATATATATATATATACACATATAGACATACCATATTACCATATATGTCATGTCTGGGGGTGGGTACGACTAATTCTTTGAATGATTTTCTTAACTTTGCATACACTTCCCCCTACCCCAACATCTAATCTGGATTCATTCAGATCATCTCTAATTTCTGTGGAAATGGCTTCGTAAAGCATTTAAAATGAGCTGTGATTTGAGATCTTCTTTTAAAAAATGAAAATTGCATTTATCCAGGTTAGAATTTTATCTAGAATTATAGCTTAATAACTTGTAATATTATTTTCAAATTCATATTTTAATGCAATTAAAAGTTGACTTTTTAAATTTCAGAGCAGAAATCAGGCTTTTTAAACTTTCCTTTTTCCTGCCAAGGAATGTGTTTTCCTCCCTTGGCATGGATGGTGGTACCCTTTGTCACACCTTCTTTTACCTTCTACCCTGGTGTCCTGGGCTTTTAAATTCTGTTTGTTAGACTTTTCCCCCTCCCTCTTTACCTCCCCCTGGATCTAGAGAAATTACCCTGACCTCTCTCTCTAGTTTCTGTCTGGGACAGCTGCATCTCACATTGGCTGTGGCCTCTTTTATTTCTCCAACTTTTTGTGTTTCTTGTTTGGGGAGGCTGGTAAGGTCAAGGGAGTCAAGTTCAGTGAAAGAACTCTTATCTCTTTAACACTGTACAATGTCTTTTAAAAAATCAGAACAAAAAGAAAGTAGGATGCATTATGATGAAGCTTTGACACTTGATCATAATGAAGCTTTTAGTTCTCATGATGTTGAGTGGAGGGAGGCTGGACAATCTGCCAAGCTCTATGTTCAAGCTCAAGTTTGCTCTCACATCTGAGAGGGGAGAAAAAAGGGGTTATGGAAACTCAAGCACTTTATCCCTGCCCCCCTTTTTTAACTTTCTGCTTAAGTTCAAAGGCATATTAATTCCATATTCTGGCAGTTGTCTGAGTTTCCCTAGGACTGTACAAGCTGTCCTTTATGTGTGACTTCTGTGTGTTAACTCACATTTAAAGATCATTAGGATGCTGAGGGTTATTACTCTAATCCCTTGGCTTCTCGTGTAACTTATTTTGTTTAGCCATTTAATTACCATGAAGATGAGATATAAATCCAATACCAAATATAATTATTGGACCAACTCATTTTTCATACTTTGGCTTAATGTGCTCCTATTCCAGTGAACTTTGGGAATCAATGTTAAAATGATATTCCTTCTTCCTCCCTTTCCCTCTTTTTTTTTTTTTTTTTTTTTTTTAATTAAAAGAGAGAGCATGCATGCATGTCTGTGTTTGCTCAGGAGCAGGGAAGGGAGAGGGAGAGGGAATCTTAAGCAAACTCCACACTCAGAGGGAAGCCCACCTTGGGGCTCAGTCTCATGACCCTGAGTTCATGACCTGAGCCTAAATCAACAGTTGGTTGCTTACCTGACCGAGCCACCCAGGCACCCTTCTCCTGCTTTTTCCTTAGCTGAACCATAGTAGGGCTGGGCAGATATGAAAACCGTGGTAACTACTCTAATCCTTGTTCACACACACCCCACATTTTTCTTTTTTTAAACCATTTGCTTTTTTTTGCTAACATTATTCTCTTAACAATGTAGAGTGGATTTTCATCTGAGTCAATAGGTAAAGGTCCATGTTTTTTTTAATAACCACATTTCATTCCACAATATAGATACAGATGTACCATAAGTCACTCAAACATTTCCTTAATAATGGGCATTTGCATTGTGACCAGCTTTTTTGGACACTACTGAGGGGTTTCAGAGTTCATCCTTACATGCTTGTGCTTTTCTTTTTGTTAACGAGACCATCAAAAATAAGGGTGCAAGATCAAGGAATATGGCGTCACTTTTCCCCATGTTCTGCAGCACAGGGCTTTTCAGATCATTATTTCTCTATGACAAAGAATGGGAGAAACGCATGGAACAACTCCCATTATATACAGACTGAGAATAAGTGAATTAGTCAACCTTGAAGGAATTGCTTTTCTAGCCAAAGGCAACTTTTAAAACACCGGGTCTTGGTTTACTGAGCTTATACTTAAATACACAGTGCATGGCTTAATAAATATGTATATTGAGGGCTGGGGTAAGATAGGATATAATAGAGCTGTGTTTGGGTAAATTGAATCTATTCTGTAAAATCTTTGGAAGGATTTCTGGACAAATGTTATCCTGTGGAAAGTATTCTGAAAAAAAGTGACAAATACCATACTCTAACAATTACGTAAAATTAGAGACTTAGGAGCTTTACCAGAATTTACCATATCCGGTGGATTGCTTGCCCTGTTTTGTATTGTTTATAGCTTTGAGAACTATTGTTTGCTTGAGTTGAAGAAAAGGAGGGAGGAAGAGGACACACTGATACACACTGATGTTGACCAGAGGTTGCAAAGTAGTAAAGGTCTGCTGGGTGGTAGAAAGTTATAGGGACATTGTAGCTTGGGAGTTTGATACATATGGTCCAATTCAAACATTTTTGGGATGGATGATGGCTAGTGGATAAGTAATATTTTATTGAACATTTCCTTTGTAAAAAGGTATTTTCAAATGAATAATGTCTTTTAATTTCCCCCATCAATCCTAAGATGAGGGTGTGGTTATTAGTGTTATTTATAGGTGTACAAATCAAGGAACTTAGGCTCAAGTAACTTGCTTTCTGGTCACTTCTGTATCCTGAGATCCTCGAAAAAGCTTCTGCCTGCCTACTTGTCCATTCATTGAAGGCCTTAAGAGTATCTAAGAGATAGCAGTCCTCCCCAAATTTGACCCCACAGAACATAGCAAAGCATGACACTGAAGGAAGATTAAAAAAAAAACAAAACACAAAAAACTATAAAACACAACCTCATTAATTCTCTAGGGCAATGTCTACATGAGTGTGGTGACTGAGGGGTCTCCATGGTGAGAGGTCTTCATGTCTGGCTGGTAGCCTGGGAACGTGTGCCTGGCAGCAGACTATACATGGCTATTCATTTGTAGGCTTCAGCTAATCATTTTTGCAGAAGATAGTACAGATATAAATACCCCATTTGGAATTTATTTCCTGGCCCTTGAAGTTTGGCTTTTTATATAAGTAATGTGACAGTTGGTACCGGGGCTGTTGCATAAGGAGTCCTCAGCAGAGCAGTGCCAGCGGACATCAGGGCACGCGGATTCTGGCAGTCTCAGTTTGATGCAAATATCAAATCTGTTCCACTCTGGGGTTTTTTGCGTGTGTGTGTGTGTGTGTGTGTGTGTGACTAGATAGATATGTCTTGACCACCCTCTTTGGAGATTTTGGAGTTAAAACGGTTGTTTCATAATTAGCACCAATATCATCGGCTCAAGAACAATGTGGCAGGATTTGTGCACCAGGCAGTGGAGATGGAAGGGCACGTGTCCTCTGGGACCTGAGCCCTACTTTCTGGCCACATGTGGCTATTGATCAGCTTCAAGGATTACCATGAAAACACAACCCTAGAAAAGGTTAACGGTTAAAACGAGATTTAAATGGATGTATAAGTGACCCTGGGATTACTGGGTCTGTCCCCTTCCCTAAAACAGTAAATTTTTTCTTTCAGTATCTGCTCCATTCAGTTCCAGGTTGGCCCCCTCTCCTGTACTTTCTGTAGTTCTTAATTCCCCAGTAGGTGCCCTCTCCCGTCACTCCATAGCCCCAGGAATAATTTTAACCAGCTTGCAATTGAGTGTGACATTTTATCTTTTTTAAAAAAATGTTGAAAGATTTTACTTCTTTATCTGATAGAGAGAGAGTACACACAAGCAGGGGGAGCAGCAGAGAGAGAGAGAGAGAGAAGCAGGCTCTCCATTGAGCAGGGAGCCCAATGTGGGACTTAATCTCAGGAGTCTAAGATCATGACCCAAGCTGAAGGCAGATGCTTAACCAACTGAGCCACCCAGGCATCCTGACATTTTATCTTTTAAAAGAAAATTATTTCAGCATTTGAAACTTGCAAGGCTATAGCGATACTCACATAGTAGAAATCCCACTTAACACTTGATGGTTATGGAACATACCGGTACATGGCTGTTAATTATTTTCTCTTGATTGGACTAGTTCCTCAGCCTCAGAAAACTGGGGGAAACTCCCATCGGTAGTGAGCCTTCTACCCTTGGGCCTTGCTAGGGCGGCTCCACGTTTTCTACACAGGAACATCTTTCCTTTTAACTGGATGCTCCATTTTCTCCATGTTCTCTGGTTGCAATCATCCATAGCCTTCTACTTGCCACATTCTCTGTCTTAGACTTTCTACTGCAGTGCCAAGGACATTTGTCATTCTGGAACATTCTCTGAGTTTTCCTGCAGCTGAATCCTAGTTTACACAGATTTTCAATCTTGGGTGGCCTCTTGTTTTCTGTGAAAATCCTTCCCGTCCTTAAGACATATTTCAGAACTCACTTCTTTGCCTAAATGTTGCCAAATTTTTCACATTGCTCTATCCTCCAATTTGAATTAATTATTGTATGCTTCTGTGACTTCCTGATTTGTTATTTTTGCGCTGAATTTTAGCTAACCACTTACGGATGCTCTTTTGCCTTTTGAGATTCTTTTTTTTTTTTTTTTAAAGATTTTATTTCTTTATTTGACAGATAGAGATCACAAGTAGATAGAGAGGCAGGCAGAGAGAGAGGAGGAAGCAGGCTCCCCGCTGAGCAAGGGCCCGATGGGGCTCCATCCCAGGACCCTGAGATCATAACCCGAGCCGAAGGCAGAGGTTCTAACACACTGAGCCACCCAGGTGCCCCGCCTTTTGAGATTCTTGAGGGGCAAACTTGGTTTCATTCCTCTCTGAATCTCTGTTGGGCCTAACCTGGTATTGCACACAGAGACGTTCCTAAATAAATACTTGAAGTATTTTATTGAATTACTTGTCTCTGGAGAACACAGAAATAACATTTCTTCTAGTCAATAAATAATAGTGTTTACTTGATAGCTTTATTTTGTAAAGATCCATACCAGTGCCATCCAAGAAAGTTCTTTACGATGATGGAGTTGTTCTGTTCTATGCTTCCTAACTCGGTGACCAAAAACCAAATGTGGCCATTGAACATTTGAAATATGGCTAGTATGGCTGAGGGACAGAATTTAAATTTTATGTAATAGCCAGGTGTGGCCAGTGGCCACTGTATTGTGCACTGTAAGCAGAGAAAGTACTGTTGTAATCAGGATCTTTTCTTCTTTCATTTCAGCAATCTTTTTTTCTTTTTCTTTTTTTCTATTAACATACACTGTATTATTTGTTTCAGGGGTACATGTCTATGATTCATCAGTCTTACCCAATTCACAGTGCTCAACATAGCATATACCCACCCTGGTGTCCGTCACCCATCCCTCTCACGCCCCTCCACTCCTGCAACCTTCAGTTTGTTTCCTGAGACAAAAAGTCTTTTGTCTCCACAATCTTTTTAAGGCACCTGTTAGGTGACGAGACAATTTTTAGGCCCTGGTGATGCCAAGAGAGTTTGTTAATTCCAGGATTCAGGAATCTCTCAAGAGACCAGCAAGATGCCAGCACTCATTCAAGCAGGACAGTAAGTGTGCTAGTGTCAGGAGAAATAGAGAGTCGGGGACACATAGATGATGGTGGTCTAAGCCAAGGGTTGTTTGCAGCTGTGAGTGTGGAATTGGGGGCAGGACTAGGGGGCTTGAGTCCTTCATTCATTCTTTGACTCTAAGCCCTGACATTTACATTTCCAAGGTTTTCAGGTATCATTGAATCACCAGTGCCTACCACAATACCTTCCATGTGGAAGCCACCCAGGAAACTTACATTCATTTATTTGTTTGTATAGCAAATCCTCGATGCTTTGATGGAGACCAGGTACCATGGCTCCACTGGAGAGCGTGACCCTTTTGCCCCCTGGTTTCATGACACCCATCTTAGTGGGTCAGGTAGGGGAGAAATTGGTCAATATCAATCGATAAAGTGAGCCATTACAGCGGTGAAAGATATTAATGGGTCTGGGTTAGATAAAAGCCTTTGAGGTCTGTTTTAAGAACTTAGAACATGTGGTGGGAAAAAGTACTTGGCTTGTTCTAACATCTCATGAGAGATCATGGAGCTTGGAGGAGGGCAAGAAAGAGATGGAAGTCCTGTGAGATGAGGTCCCAGAGGGAGGGAGGAAGGGAATAAGGCAGGAGTCAGAGGCTACAGAATATTATGGGATGTAGAAAGAGCACGGAATCCTGGGGATCATGAGAAATCATTAAAGGTGAGCAACATTTACATTTATTTCAAGAAGAGTTACTAAGAGGCACGTACACTTGACACATTTTGAGGAACGGAAAGTTGTGGAATTTTAGCCCCTCCAAGAAGTTACTGAACACTTAGGCTCAGTTACAGTGCTATTTTGAGATACCCTCCTTTTGGTCATACATTAAAATCCATTAAGAAACTGCACAGGGTTCTGTATTCTCTTGGGAGTGCTTGAAGCAAATAAACTGGGGGAACATCTGATGAATCCTTGGAGAGACAAACATAGAGGACTTAATGCTGCACATGTAGGTTTCGACTGCAGGTCTCATTTTAAGAGTGAACCCCCCTCCGAGAGGCGGTAATTGGCCAGAAGAGTGTGATTGCTCCTAATTGTCTTCCTAATCGCACATACGGGTGTTGGGGACTGAAGGCCTGGTGCTTGGCACTCTACATCACAGACGACTTGTCCCCGAAGACACAAGACTGAAATATCTCTTAAGATGAACCTTTTTTTCGTAGCCCCCGTGGGCAGTGGAGATGGAGACAGGAGAGGTTAGGGATGTAGGTTAGTGAAGGGGCTTTTGTGGGCAAGTAAGGTGTGAGCCAGCTCAGAGAGCACACCTCCCACCAAACCTTTCAGCCCGAGGAACATTGATTTCTTAACTTCTTGTTTAAGCCCTTGCTCATTCTCCATAGTGTATGCCAAGAAGCTCAGATAGCATATAAACTGTTCATGTCCTGCCCCTCTTCCCTGTTTCCTTTTCTCCTACGTGCTGGCACCTGTAAGTTTTTTCTAGAGGACTCTCTGGAGCCGCAGGAACCTACTCAGGGCAGTTGGGAAGAGGCAGGGGAAATCCACACCCTTTGCCAACAGTATGCAGCCATTGGTTGGTGGGAGTTGGTTACTGCTTCCCTGTGTTCTTCCCCCTCCGCTGTTGTTCCTTGGGTCACCTTTCAAATGTAGTACTCGTACTCGAATCCTTGTCTCTGGATCTCATCCTGGGGAACCCCAAACTAAGATACTCTACACTAAGAAAAGTTGATTTAACAACTCCATGTCCACAAAGCTTCATTACCAGACAGGAAAGTCACAGAGGAAACCTAACTAAGTATGTCTCTGGGAATAAGACAAATTCAGAGTTATTATATAAAATGTAATCACGTGATGACAGTTTCCTTGGGATCAGTCAGATGACAATTGGATGTTGCTTTTGCTTTTTTTTTTTTTTTAAAGTTGGAAAGTCCGTGTTGTGAAGCTGAAAAATGTCAGAACATTGAGTTGGGGGGGGGGGGCAGACAAGACACTAAGGCCCTCAGTGAAAATTTTGGGAATGCTTGAGGAAATTATTGCAAATTTCCTTCGTGAGACTAAATCAGAGGGAAATTAGATTTGTCTCTGATTTGGTCAGCAAATATTTTATTTGTATGTCTTTGAATTAATGTCCAACTTTTAAACATAGGGGATTTTAATTAAAAAAGCCACTATTAATAGCTTCCTTAGATTAAACGCATAGTGCACATATTCTAAATGAAAGTGTAAAATCAGGCGGTCTGGCGATGCTGAGCCTGCATTCCTGTGTGACAGCCATGCTTCCTTCCAGTCAGTTTCTGCTGCTCTGTAATTTCTTGTGCTCTGCCATCTATATTATCTGCCTGGCCCCATGAGACAGTTGAATTTGCATCCATGATCTAAGAATTTGTTTTCCATTCATTAACTATTTGAAAACCTAATTCTTAGGCACTTTTGCCAATTAGCTTTAAATACGGAGGTGAAAGATCATGAAATTAAAACGTGTGCCTGTGTCCATCCTCTTTGTTTTAGAGGGTGATCTACTCGATAGTATGATATTATAAGTTAATGGGATTTGGTTAACAAAAAGATCGATTAGCTCAGAGTTCTCCCAGAACGTGCCTCAAGAGGGAAAGGGGAAGTATTTTTGTAATTATGTAGCTCGCAGAGTATCTGACTTGGGTCTCTTTAGTTATGTTAGCTAATTTCAGATGACTTCTGAGTGTCTGCCGAAAGGTTGAGGGGCGATAGAGATATTTAACAGGTTTGGGGAGGAATTTCTGCTCAATGATGTCCTCTGTAGGAGGAAGGATTCCCTGTCTTTGTATCTGTTGGGAAATTCATGATTGATTCCTTCCTCCCATCTACTATAAAAAGTTCATAAACCTTTAGGAGTAGAAGAGTCAGTGAAATGAAATTGCCAGTGTTTCATATAAAATAGGTTTATTTGTGTGTGCCTTTCAGTTAAAACACTGAAGGATGACTGGGTATATGCACATATAGGATCTGTTTTCCTAGGAATTAAATGGTAGAAGAAAACTGTGTGTCTTCAGTTTGATGATTGTCCTTTGATCACTAATTCAAATCAATTCTTTTTTTTTTTTTTTTTTTGAAACTCATGAGAAATACTTTGTGTTGTGTAGAACAGGGAATTTGGTTCATGTTATCTCTTCCCACATTCTGACCACTCTATGCAGAAAATCTTGTCTATGACCATGGTAGACTTTTTTCAGCATGCTACCACCATCCACTTCTAGATAGAGGCAAACAGTTGATTTTCAATTGGATTATTATGAAGATATCAATTATTTAAATTAGTGCCTTTATTAATTCATTAATAATTTGCCTCATTTTTCTTAATAAATGGGATTTAAATTGGTCAGAATTTGTGCTACTTCATTGAGTGAATATAATTCTGTCTGCGAGCAAAGACAACCGTAGGAAGTTATTTCGTGTTGGCTCTTTATAATGTTGGGAAACAATACCCAATAATATTGGGTACTTCGTGGTTCCATCTTCCTTTTGGCATTCATTAAAACTTAATTTAAATGAAAGAAATGTGCCTGTCTCATTTACCATCTCTTCAATGTCAGATGTTTATTTTCCAGGTATCATTAGGCTAATTTGATCAACCAATCTGTGCTAATTTAGTAATAGACGAGGACAGTGCTTTATTCATCAGTTGAGTCATATGTTAAATCCGTCAATAAATTGAGTGTGAACCATCAGCCTGGCTGATGAACCCTGCCTGTAGTTGGTATGAATAACAGACAGGAGACAAATAATTTTACCCATCATTGATTTAAAAGCATGATGTGTGCAAAGAAGTTTGGCGTGTGGCTGAAAGAGAGCATTGGGAGAGCCAGAAACCGAAGTTCTAAGGAGGGGAGTGGTGTTAACTGAGACAGGGCAGTCTAGAGAGACAAGGGCCCCAGAGATTGTTTAAGAGGAATGTGTAATCTAGTTGAACTGGGGCATCTTGGAGCCCTCTCTTGCCAATTGATATTAGAGCTGAAGGTTATATCTAGGATCTGCTCTTTCTTGCAATGTAATAATTACATGAGTGTGGTTGTTTATTTCATTTTGTAATTTACATTTTAAGGATTATTTATTGATTATCCACTTCATGTTCAGCATTGCCCTGGGAACTTAAGCATTTAAAGGGTGTTAATTGTAGTTAGAGTAGGGGAGCTACAGGTGACAATTCACTTAATACAACTGTGTGTTGACTGCAAAAATAGGCAGGCATATATATAGTTGTGGGATCTAGCTGTAATCTATCCTGAGGTGTGGTAAGGTGGACAGGGAAGGTTTTTTGGGAGTGGGGCCGCACTTGTGCTGAATCATAATCATTCAGTGGAGGCCATCTGGGTGAGGCTATCTGGGTGAGGTTGGTGTGTGGAGGATAGAGATTGAGATTGTTCGGGTTGGGGTAGGCCTGGTGGCAGCTGGTTGGATGCCATGTACAGGGTGTGAGCAAGATGTGTTGAGGAGACCACTCTTGCTGGTTGTTGGGTAGCCCTAGGCAGATCCTGAGCCCTGAAGGAACTTGAGGGCAGGGAGTGGGGGTCCATCAGCCTGGATGGCCGAACAAACACTTCATCATGGAGAGCCTTCATGCCACGTTTTAGAATTTGAAACGGAGAGCCATGAGAGGGATCCGTGCCAATGACTGAGTTGACCCGAGGATAACCAGAGGCTATCTTGCTGGAAAAGTCCCACAAGTCCCTGGCTGTTTGAGTCTGAAGATTAGGGTGGCATGAAGATTTGGAATATGCTGAGATTGGCTGAAAAAGAGTTTATAGACCAAAGCCCCCTGAAAAATGCCAATTTTTAAGGAACTGATAAGGGAAGAGGAACACCCATAAAGGAGGCTAGGGGTGGCATGCAATGTGAAATTAGAGTTTTGGGTTGAGCCAGAAACTGCTTGGGAAGTTATAAGGGTGCCTCACTCACAGGAGACTGTCCCCCTATTCTCAGAGGCCAACTTGAGCTGCACAGCTCCATGCTGTCCAGGATGGGCTGGTGCCGACTGGCCAAGAAGTGGCTGAAGAAGGATGTATGTATGTATGTATGTATGTATTTGAGAGCAAGAGAGAGCATGAGAGGGGAGAAGGTCAGAGGGAGAAGCAGACTTTCTATGGAGCTGGGAGCCCGATGCGGGACTCGATCCCGGGACTCCAGGATCATGTCCTGAGCCAAAGGCAGTTGCTTAACCAACTGAGCCACCTAGGCATCTAAAGATGTATTTTTAAACTCAGCAGTGTGTGTGTGTGTGTGTGTGTGTGTGTGTGAGAGAGAGAGAGAGAGAGAGCGCGAGTGTGTGTGTGTGTGTGTGTGTGTGTGTGTGAAAGGAATCCTCGAGTTCATTCCTGGGTGGGGTGCAGTGGATGGGGAAATTGAAGCTGTATTTGAAGTTAGACAACTGTCAGCTTCTGTGAGGCACCAGTTAGTAGAGCTAGTTGATCTTCGAGGTAATCTTTCTAAATTTCTTGTGCATGGGACTGGAAAACTAGGAGCTTGATAATTTCATTTAGTGATCACGATCTGTTTCTTGTGCCTTTCCCTTTTTACATGTAGAAGCAAATATCATTAACAACCAAAATGACCCGTATGCTCTCATTATGAGATACAATTCTTTTAAAGAATTTAGTATGCATATCCTTGACCTTTTTTGGAATTAAAAATTATCTTGAAAATTTACCTCTCCATCTGTAATTTCTGTGGTGTGCTCAAGAACAGCTTAATAGTCTGAAAACGGATGAATTTAAAATTAGAGAGTTGAAGGTCGTAACCCAGTAGTGATAACTCAGCTAATGAAATATTCATTTCCAACTACGAAGTGGCACTGTATATCAATATGTTGTCACTGTCTGTCATCGTTACGTAGAGCGCAGGTATATTTATGCATTTATAAATAGCTGAGGGAAAAAAAGAAGGCTAATTACATGCAGAAGCTCGACAGAAATTTTCATGGCTGTGCTTCTAACAGGCACCGGCTAACCATTTTTCCAAGCCATGTTTGTGAATTAAGTATAGGTTCTGCACATTAACCTCTGCCGTATTTGGTTTTCAGAACGTTGTAATTAGAGGGAGGACAATGCAGGAGATATACGTGCTTTTTTAGGTCATGTCCACAGCAGGGGTTTGTTTATACAAATGTAAAACGAAGTGCAGAATTTAGCACTTACCTAGAAAAATCAAACAAGAAGCCCTTTGGATTGAATAATCTAGAAAATTGTAGAAGAGATATATATTTATATAATTAGCTTTACCAATTAAGAATGAATTTACTTTAGCAAAAATCAATGTCATTATCCTGATAATTCAAGCTAATTAAAGTCCTTCCTAAATTCTTAGATTTTCATTAGCTGAATGTTTCTGGTTAAAGCAGTATTTTGGGTGTTAAATTAGCTTTATAATTTGTGTCGGTCTTGTTCTATTGTGTTGGTGGAGACCTGGCTTCAACTGATAGTGCACATTTGATAAACAGACGTCCTTCAGGGAGAAAATAAAATGGGGAATATAAAGTGTTACACATCAAGTTGAAAGCGTGCTGGCAACCCCTTGACAAATCTGCTTGGAATTCAGCATCTATATCCAGATATACATAGACAATAATAGAGATTTCATTAGAAGTCATGTGAACAGGTTGGAATGTATAAGTAGGGTTATGGTGATAATATCCTTGTGCACAGTCCATTGTGTACACACACGCATGTGTGCACGCATGTGCACATGCACACACACATGCACACACATACACCAGGGTTCAGTTTTCTGCAGCCCCTCTCCTTTCTTTGATTTCTGTACTTCCCCTTCTCCTGTAAAGAAACCTTCCTCCTGATTCTGGCCACCCATTAGCCTTTTCCTTTAGCCCTTCCCTACACTGAAAGAGACAACCGCTAATTAGATTTATAAATAAATGCCACCTTAAATGAACATTATCTGTAGGTTCCCCAAATCCCACGTGTATCTTGCTTCCCCCCACATTCACTGTGGAATTTTAAAAAAAAGCATATTTTCACTTGTTTTCTGAAGGAGGTGGTAGGTGGTATCAGATGGACCCGTCAGAGTAGTTGCTCAGAAATTAAAAGAGGAAGATTTGCCTCAGGCCAGTGGCACTTTATTTTAGCTTCTAAAAAATTCATTTTGTTCCTTTTCTCCTTCCTTGTTTGTTCCTAGCTTTTAATTTGAGAAAAGAGGACAGACTGTAGCTCATGCTAACCTCATGACCAGAAAGGCCCATGATACAACAATGCTTAGTTCACCCAGTATTTAGCTCTGGGTTGACCTGATGGCTGAGTCGTGGATGGCGTTATTTCATTATCATTTGGTCACTAGATGTAGTCCTTCATCTTTGGAAAGCTTTAAGACACATTTTGAAACAACTGGACTGGTTGTCCTCACTGTTGAAGGAATTCAAGAGCATTTGGGAGTTAAGGTAGGGAAAATCCAGAAAAGACGAAAGAAATCCATTTTAAAGATGGGTTTATATTGTTTGGTAGGGTCAGGAATAGGCCGAAATGGTATTTTTGGAGGAAATTCCTGCTTTTACCTTTGTGGTCCAATTATTATTATATTTTAAATATTTTAAACACTAGAAATGAGGTATATCTATCATGTTTTGAAACGAATATGTTTTAAAATGATGATTCTCGGGGCACCTGGATGGCTGTCGTTAAGCATCTGCCTTCACCTCTGGTCATGATGCCAGAGTCCTGGGATCAAGCCCTGCATCGGGCTCCCTGCTTGGCAGGAAGCCTGCTTCTCCCTCTCCCACTCCCTTTGCTTGTGTTCGCTCTCTTGCTGTGTCTCTCTCTGTCAAATAAATAAAAATCTTAAAAAAAATAAAAATTAAATGATGATTCTCTGTCTGATTGGATCATGTAGCTTTAGAATATCCTAAATCCGAGTAAAATTAGCGTGGTGTCTTTGAAATGTCTCCGAGGCACTAGAAGACGTACACACGGCAACTGTGCTTAAGTGACAGGGGGAAATTACAGATGTGTTCTGTACTCTTTCTGAACTACCACTCTCGTTTTCCATGTCTCGCTGCTGGTTTTCCTAAGCAAAGTACAGTTTCAGTTTTTAACATCTATCTCAAAAGGGAAAATAGTAGGTGATCTAATGTGCTTCTTCAAATGTGTTTTATAACATAGACTGAAAGAATTTCTGATTTTTTCCCAAGAGCTGGATGGTTTGTGTGGAAAAGGCGGAGAAAAAAAGAAAAAACTTCTTTAACCTAAGAATCAAGTAGCTTGTTGAGTTTGTGTTTGCTGAGGAGTAAATCCCAGTGATGGGTAATTCGTAGTGGCTTTTCAGTGTTCATTTGTATTTCCTATTGATGATTAAAGTCCAGGAAATTATTTAGGAAAGGACCCAGAAACACGAAAAACTCTCCACAAGGAATTATTTAAATTGGACGGTTAGTCTCTCTTCTGCCCTGTTATTGAGTGGATCTAAGGCAGCTTTGGTAGAAAAAACTCCTCTATGTTTGGTTTTGGTGGGTGGATTACCTCACTGGTGTTTGAAACCATGAAGGTTGGATTGGTTTGTTCTTTTTTCGATTCTCAGTAGTCTGTAAAGTAGAAGGCCCCTCCTCAACACAGGACTTTTTATTCACACAGTCAGTAACCAAATCGCCATGGTCTGCTTTATTAGGTCCTTCTGAAGAGCTCATAATTGCTTGATCACTGACCCAATGGACCATAAATGACTCCTTTTGCCTCTTCAGGACCTTAATGTTCATTCCTTATTAAAAGTCTTTAATTTTGGTGTGATGGACACAATTATATCACAATGGTTCCTATGGAGTTGTTAAAATCAATTTGTTCTTAGAAACTTCTTAAAAGGCCGATTTATTGACTTGATGGGCTGTAAAGCTATTTCCGTTTATTAGGAGAATTGCCTTTTTAGGTAGGCACTCGTGCCCACCATGGCTGTTGTAATACTGCTCGTTACCCAGTGGAGTCCTGTTCAAAGTACTAAAATTCGGCCATTGATTCCCCAAGGACACCATCTCCACTCTTGTACTTTCTTCTTGAAGATAGCGCCTGATGTGGGGGAAACTGCCAACACGTAGGTTTGAATGGAAAAAAAAAAAAAAAAGAAAAAAAGAAAGGTTCTGTAGCAATAGCCAGAATATCTAAAGATAGTAGCTCCGAGTTTGAGAGCCTCCTGCTGCTTACTTCTTCTGTCCTCAAAATTGGCCATGTTGGCCAACTTTTCTTTCCCAGTTTAATAGCAATGTATTCCCATGGTTCCGAGCACTATTTTCAGCATCTGGCTGTAGTGCATGGGATAGTCTAAGTAATAAGACAAAGACTCACCATTATTCCTGGGGCTTAGAAAGAAGTTCAGGTGCCTAGAATGACTGCATTTATAACCACTGTCTTAACTGCATGTATCCAAGTCCATGGGATCACAGAAGTAATTGTTGAGATAGTCACAAAAATATGAACATTTGTGACTTGGTCTTACATAACCGTTTTATTAGCACATTATATAACAAGATTCTAGTAGCGGTCTAACAACTCTCATCGTACTGAAGTTGTCATGAATGCCTGTGTTTTGAGATAACTGGCAGCAATTGTAAGGCGAGTGATTTCTGATGATGATAAATTCTCAACTACTACTCATTGTGGCTGTGGTTTTGCCGGAATACATAACTGGAAGGAAATACTACGAGCTAAATTCAGCAACCAGTTTGAGGTGGGTAAGAATAAAACTAGTTTATTTTTTTTCTTTCAAGTCTACAGATGACTGGAGTTCTAGCTCTAGGTTGGCTTGTGCTAGACCAGGGGTCACCCCCTTGATCTGTTAAGAGCCACATAAATACTTTTGGCTTCGGAGGCATGGAAGCCATGTTGTGTCTGTTCGGCTCTGCCTCCTGCAGGTACTTGTAAACAATACCTCAGTGAATGGTCAGGGCTGTGTTCCAGGAAGGCTTTATTTAGAAAAAGAGAGACCTGGTTTACTGATCCCTCATCTAGACGAAGGCTCTTGCTGAGATTCAACGCTCTGCCTTGGCTGACAGATTATCTCGCTTTGGGACGTAATGATCGATAACCATTCTTTGCTCATGATTAGGTGTTGTGTCTTATACTCCTTGCGTTATGTACAATTTAACAGGCATATGTCCTGAGCCCTGGTATGTCTGTCTTTTTACAGTGCAGAGATGATCAAGACATACTCCTTGTCCTGACTGAACCTCCTCCTGGTTAGGGAGACCGCAAATGGGTCACTCTAAGTACAGTGTTACCAGTGTTGCAATAGTTAAGCGTGAAATGGTACTGGAACCATGAGGAAGACAAAAATAATACCACCCTCCTCCCTCACAAGACCTCTTCATGCTTTTCATTTAAAATTTTATATGGATAATTTTCCTTCTTTTCATGACCCCACATATCTGGAAATCACCATGCCTTCATTTACATAAGTATTTTATTTGAAAAGGGCAGAGAGCTCTGAAATCCTAAATGTTTAGATTATGGTAATGTCAATTTGTTCACAGATGGAGATAACATATTACATTGGATATATTGTGTTCCATATGAGTTGGTTATTATTTTAGGCTTCTATTTTAAGTAAGGTGAGGTAAAGATAATGCTAGAAAAGTAGTTCTTTCATCTGGGGGAGTGAGTTTTGTGCATAAAGTGAGTTTTTTTGCAACTGGCATGTGCTGTCCTAGTTGGGATTTTATACAGCAGGTTATGTAAGTCTTCATTTTCCTGGTACCATCAAGGTCAGCATGGCTAGTGGGTTTTTCATTTGCTGCATTTACTCAGATGGATGGTGTCTACCCTGAGATTGTAGAGTTCACGGGCTGCACCTGTGTGTGTGTGTGTGTGTGTGTGTGTGTGTGTGTGTGTAGTGATCGGTGTGAGCACGTAGCCTTGGCCGTCACGGCCAGTGGAGGACGGGGGTTGCTGTCCTCTCCCCATCTCACCCCTGCACTGGGGGAACCTTAGGGATGATTGCTTTTCTACTAATTTAGAAAGTCCTCTTCTCCTATAGTGGCTTGTCCCCTCCCCACCTACCACCTTGTCTTCAGAGCTATCCTAAGAGCCTAATACGAACTTGGCATTTGAGCGAAAAAGTTTTTAGTCCAGTGGTTTAGATTAAAATCAAACTTTATGACAAATCGCAGACCAGAGGCTGTTTTACTGCAAACATCAATAGTGACTTGATTTGAACTTTGAGAGCTAGATAAGAATTATCTTATTGTGCTAAGATGAGGCGTGGATCATCAGTTTAAAACAACAGCAGTCCAATCAGTTATTGCCAGGTTGGTAAATTATTCATGAAAGAGGGAAGAAGTATGATGTAACTTTTATTATTTGACTTTATTTCTCTACATATATTTATATATAATTAATTCAGAGCTATTAGCCCTCAGGCCTTGAGGATAGTTTTGGGAAGCTATTTCTCAGTGGTCAGGACAAATAAGAACATTTACCAAGAATACTCACCTACTTAGAACGTCTTGTTTCTTAGGTTTGCAGTTCTGACTTGCTCCCACAGAGGCTGGGAAATTATTTCTTATTGTAAAGATCAGTTCCTTGAGACATAGCTTTGCAGACTTTGACTCAACATCATTAAGTGTCTTGAGGAACTGAAATGATCCTATTTTGTAGGTAATCTGCTTGTGACACAGATTGGGTAGTCCTAGATGCCCAGGAATGCTATATTTCTAATAAATTTATTTGTAATCTTCTTGGTGATTATTCCACACACTGCAAGTCTCTGTCCTAGTTGGCACATTGTTTAAGGTACTCTTTTGGGTTGGGAGAAATGATTTATTAATGAATTAATTTTTTAAAAGAATTTTTATTTATTTATTTGGGAGAGTGAGAGAACATGAGTAGAGAAAGGTCAGCAGGAGAAGCAGACTCCCTGGGACTCCAGGATCACGACCCAAGCAGAAGGCAGTTGCTTAACCAACTGAGCGCCCCAGGCACACTTAATGAATTAATTTTAATCTCCTCTCACTTTTTTGGTTTTGTGTTAATGGTTTGCATTGCTTTAAGAGAAGAAGGTAGAAAAGCACATATTGAATGCATCTTCATGAATAAGAAGCAGGATCTTGAGTTCTTTTTTTTTTTTTTTAAAGATTTTATTTATTTATTTGACAGAGAGAGATCACAGTAGGAGAGAGGAAGGGAAGAGATCACAGAGAGAGAGGAAGGAAAGCAGGCCCCCTGCTGAGCAGAGAGCCCAATGTGGGACTCGATCCCAGGACCCTGAGATCATGACCCGAGCCGAAGGCAGCAGCTTAACCCACTGAGCCACCCAGGCGCCCCAGGATCTTGAGTTCTAAAGGCTGGAGAACTTCACTTATTAAAGCTCATCTTTCTGGTTGGGTTTTTGTGAGCTCAGAGCGCAGACTGTTTCAGAGGGACAGGAGAGGTGGGAAGGTCTGTGGTCTTCCCATTAGTGCAGTGGAACCAAAGGAGGCTCGGCGAGTGTAGGAATGCCAGGCCCCTCCTCTTCCCCAGCACATGAGAGTTTACGGCTTTTTTTTTTTTTAAATAAGACTTTTTATTTATTTATTTGACAGAGAGAGAGAAAGAGAGATCACAAGTAGAGAGGAGCAGAGGGAGAGGGGGAGGCAGTCTCCCTGCTGAGCAGAGAGCCTGATGCAGGGCTCGATCCCAGGACCCTGAGATGATGACCTGAGCCGAAAGCAGAGACTTAACCCACTGGGCCACCCAGGTGCCCCGAGTTTACGGCTTTCGTTCACCCATGATGCTATCTTTAGAGGCCTCATGTTGGCACACATCGAATTTCTCTGTTCTGGGCCTCCTACCCCCGAAGAATTCAAGAATTTGTTTTCAAACCTCAGGTGTGCTTTTCACATGTTCCTTAATTCTTTTCCCCCATGGAACATTTTTCTCTCTCTTTTTTTTTTTCTCCCAGCCCACAGCTTACCATTCACTGGCTGAATGGAGGTGGTGAGAGCAACACAAGAAATATGGCACGTGGAGGAAACAGTCTCCAAGATAGGGCGGGTGTGAGAGTACTGATAGCCTCTCAAGAATAGTCCCTCTTGGTCCTCTCTGCACCCCCAGTCTACACAGTGCTTGGAGCATTGTCCATCCCAGGGATCAGAGCCGGAATAGTTACCTGCATTGGTGCCTTTCACATGGATGGGGATGTCACCCAGGCTTGTCAGTGTACTGAGCCATGGTGGTGATTTGAAGACTGGTTGTACGTCCCAGTCAAGCCTCATGAATTAGCCTTCCTTTAGTTTGCTAGGTAAGCCTCTTCTTGATTAAATAATTAATTAATTAATTAAAGTAGACTCTGTGCCCAACATGGTGCTTAAACTACCCATCCTCAGGTCAAGAGTCACATGCTCTACCAACTTACCAGTCAGGTCACCCAGAGAATTTATTTTCTTTTGGATGTGTCTCTCATCCAAAGGAGAGGGTGTTGCAGGTTTTGGCTTGTGATGACAACGTTTTGGTCTGACAGAGTGAGAATCAGAGCCATGAGGACACCTTTTGTCATCCCTGGAGCCAGCCATAACTGAAGCCTCATGCCTTCAGCTTTCCAATGATTTAGTCCCAAGTCATTTAATCTCATTTTTCTTTTCTTAAAAAAGGTCTAGATTTATGACTCTTTCAAGGTACAAGTTACCCAAGTAATACGCTGGGGAAGAGGGGCGCAAAAAGTCACTGATTCAATAACAACCAGAAGCTACTGTTCTTAGCATAGGGCCTGAACCTACAGATCAATAGAAGTTTCAGTACTGCTTTCTGATGCTGTCTCCTTGTCTCCTCTGTGGTCACAGTCCCCCACCCCCGACCCGCTTGCCGATTTTCTTTCAGCTGAAAGGACCAAAATTAATTCCTGATTTGGCTAGGTTGTAAAGAAGAAATTGTGCGAATCATCTGCTCTCTGTTTCTTCCTGCCATACAGAAATAAATAGCTTTTTGATCATTGAGTTAGAGCAAAACTGGTTTTTCTGTGGCATGTTGAAGATGTTCCCACCAGATAGCTTGTTGGACTCAACCGATCACTGTGGAGGAGGTGACATCCCCCAACGTGGATAATGACGTGGATTTTGGTGTATTTGCTTAATGCTGGAGGCTCTCTTTGCTTTTCATTTGTTTAAGTGCCTCCACACTGTATGAGCACAGAAGGTGATTTGGGTTAAATGCTTTTTATCTGCATCCTTTTAATTTTTTTTCTTCACTACTTTCCCCTTATACACCCCCACCCCCATTTTACTTTTAAAAAATCAGAATAAAATGTATTTTGCTTAATGATGATGGGCTTGTGTTTGGAATATCTTTCTTTTTTTTTTTAAGGATGTTAGATTTACTGTTTTTTAAAAATTCTCCTTGTCTTTATTTTCCTGTTGCCATCTGTTCGTTTAAATTTTCTCAGATTGTTTATGGTTTCAGTTTTTCCCTCCATACATTTTCTGGCATTTGGCTCCCCTTTTCTGACACAATAGGTCAGGCCTTCAAAAATCTGGCCCCTGTGTAATTTGACTTTTCCTACAGTCAACACACTGCCTATGCCTTCTGAAGTCTTTCGTCTCCTAGGTCTTTGAGCAGATGTTAACTGTTTAAATATTTTGTTGTTTGGGTGTAAAGAAAATTGAAATGTAAGACGTCAGTGATAGCATGCTTTGTTATACCAGAGCAGATTGCTGCCTGCAAGTTGAATATGAAAACGCCTTTCAGACATGGAGCCTGGTTCCCCTTATGCATTTTAACCATCATCTACAGGTTGTATACTTGGAGAAAGGAGTTTAAAGTCATCGGGTTATAAGAAAGGTTTTTGTTGTGTAGGGAGCATGTCTAAACACTGGTGTTTTTATTCTTTGGATTGGTTTACAACAGGTTTTCCCCTGGGGAGAAGGGCTCACCCTTCTCTTTGGGAATGAAAAAGCAATCAGGTGTGTTTTATACTCTGTAATTTCTTTTTCGTTTTGTATTAATGATGGTGTGTGGACTCATTGGGTTAGCCTATGAATGGCTAAAACAAATTAATAGTCAGTTAATGATATTGTAAAATCAAGAAGGAAAGCTGTGGGTTTGAGTAGCATCAGTGACCAACCTTCCTTATGTGCCTCATATATTCCTGACACCCTGCCAGAGGTCTCATTTAATCCTTCAACCAACTGTATACATCAGTCCCTATGATGGTCCCATTTTACAGACAAGGGAACTGAGGCTGAGAATAGTTTAACTGGCCTTTTTAGGTCATACAACTCATAAGTAGTGAACTGGGATTTTCAGTCTTGGTGGTCTGAGTCCAGTTGCTCATGGACTGAGCCTCTAAACTGCATTTCCTTGTGGTGTAGGCTTTAAGAGTACAGGCTGTGAAGGTTGTGAGTACTTGACATCCGTAAATCTTACCAGTTTTTCCATCTGGAAAAATGAGATGGAAACAGCATTACCTTCAAAGTGTTGAGAGGTAATTGGTAAGTATAGACGCATAGCTGATCAGTACTCAATAGCTACCAGCTATTACCATCATTATTATTAAGGCTATTGATTCCTGTTCTCTTGCAGAACTCTAACTTAGTGTCCTCCCCCATCCCAGAGGCCTCTGAATAGTAAATGTTCATTGTGGCTTTGTGTGTAATCATATTAGTAAAAAACAAAATTCAGCAGAGTAAATTGGAAGATCTAATTGGCTTTATTAAATGATTCATGAATTGGGCAGCATCCCCATATAGCAGGAGCTCCCTGGAGCTGTACAAAATGAAGGTTTTTATAGGCATGTGGAGGGTGGGACAAGGAGGTTATGAGACTGGATTATTTTAGGCTTGAAGTTACCTTTCTTTAGGGGAAGGCAGGGCATCTTATCAGACTGATTACCTCACAAGTGCTGACCAGGAAATTCCAGACTGATTGGTTTAAAGTTCCACCCCTTGGGAGAAGCTGAAACTGAATTAGCTTTGATATTAAGGCTTGATTTGCTGGTATGGGGTTTAGCACAGGTGGTTTCATTTTGGCTCTATTGTCTTTTTTTTTTTTTTTTTTAAACCGTACCTTTGGGTAGATAATGAGTCTCTATCTCTGTCTTAGGTGACATATTAAATAATTGAACAGCTGCAGATTTCTCCTTTACTTTATTCAGATTTTGTCCTTGGCCTATTCCCCACCAGTCAGATATGCAGAGAAATTTGTAGCTCAGGCCCTCAAGTTGAAAGTGGGCATTAATATTAGCAAATTCTCTTTAATAATCATCACATTAAATTTGATAACCAGAGGGGATGTCCTCATAGCTTATAACTGAAAGTAATGTCTCTGGGAGACAAGGGAGCGTTTCCCAAATGTTAACCATTGAGCAAGATTAAAGAGCGTGATGACCCGGGAGTCCCTTGGTCAGTATTATTAATCCTGTAGTCCACACCCAGGTAACTTGAATTTGGTTTCCAGAGCATCCCTGGCTCTTTAATCTTAGCTGCAGAAACAGAAAAAGAAGATTGTAGAAAACAGTCCCAAAGCAAAGATTGTTGATAGTTTTTCCTCCTAAATGACTCAAAACAAGAGGACTATAATAAATAATGGCTCTGGCCCTTGAGGTAATTGAGGATGAGTCATTCAGTCCAGCAGTGAGGAGAACCAAGAGCTTCGGGTCCTAGAGCCAGAAGAGGGAGAACTGGGTTCAGCAGGGAGAATGAAGCAGTGTAGTTGCTTGGAAAGAACTATACCTTTGGATCGTCTTGTACATTGTTCCCTCTGCTCTTTTTTTTTTTTTTTTTTTTCCTTCTTCTTGGCTGAATTCCCTCTTCTCCTAATCACAAGTTAAATGTCAGTTTTTAGTAGTCTTACCTTATTTGTGTTGTTGCTATTAACTTGTTGATTGTTTCTGTCTCTTGATACTAGAGCCCATCGGGAGGACTTTGTTCTCCCGCCCACCCCTGCTTGGGCTTCCCATCCGGCTAGGTGGCATGTAATGAACACGCTTACTCTGTCTCCATGTTGGTTTTTTTTTTTTTTTTAAATTTTAAAAATTTATTTGACAGAGATCACAAGTAGGCAGAGAGTCAGCCAGGTGGGCGGAGAGGTGAAGCAGGTACCCTTCTGAGCAGAGAGCCTGGCTTGGGGCTGGATCCCAGCACCCTGGGATCATGACCAGAGCTGAAGGCAGAGGCTCTAACCCACTGAGGCACCCAGGTGCCCCTCTGTCTCCATGTTTTAAGTGTTGTTCTCTCGCAGGTGAAGGGCTAATTTTCAGACCCATATTTGTATGCCTGGAAATAAGAAACCAAGTGAAGGACTGCAGGGGTGGAGAGAACAGGAGGGTGCTTTTCTATCAGGTTATTGAAGAACGGTGGATATCCTGTGAGTGTTCCTGTGGCTCCCAGCAGCTTTGACGTCCATCAGCAGCAGCTCTTTGCATCTAGTTTCCATTTCATCTAAAGACGGGGAGGATGCTTACCCTGTTAGGGGCTTCCCCTGAGCATTACAGGTTGTAGTAGATCTCACTGATGCAGAGATTTTCTTTTTCTTCTTCTTCTTCTTCTTCACATTTTAACATCTCTGAAATCAGAATGTAATTTTCATTTAGTGGTGTTTGAAAATGGTTATTGGATGTTGTTGTTGTTGTTGTTTTTTTTCTGCATTTGAACATCCCCTAAATTGGGATGAGTCTTATAATCAGTGGTGTCTTCACCTTCATGAAATAAGGTAATTAGGAGAGGTGTGTCTGTGTTAGGAGTATACTAAATGTTTAAGTCCTTATCTTTTCTCATCTATCACAGAGCGGAAGAAAACGTTGGCACCAATATCACTGTTGGAAAGAAAGGTAGCTTCTTATGGAAACAGAAACATAGGCCTGAGAACTGAGAGAGGCTGGATTCCTCCGGTTCTAGCCTTATCCTGAAATATAGTAGTCATCTTACCTCTCTCCGTCCTCCTTTGTAAATCGAGGTTTTGGTTTTCTGGATTGTCATATAGGTTTCCTGTCTGGTGCCATCGATGGCCAGTGCCTCCATGGAGCTCTGCACTCAGAGCTGGGAAGCCAGGCCTTGGGTGTGCGGGCAGATGTCACAATTGTTGCATGTTGTCCACCCTGGAGCAAGGCGTGGAGGAGGCATCTTACCAGTGCCCTGTATTACCAACCCTAGAGTCCCCAGGCTTCAGCTCCAGTTGTCAGTATCAGAAAGCAGGAGAGAGGGTGAGTGAGGGAAGGAAGGAAAGGAGGAAGATAAGAAGAGGGGAGGGGGGAAGAAGAAAGGGAAAACAGGAGAAGTGGAATTTCCTTCCTTGTATAAAATGAGTTGGACTTTGAGACTGTTTATTGAATTCAAACATAGAGTATTTCCTTTGGGACAGTCTGGCCATGTACTTTTTTCTTTCTTCTTAAAATACTTGTCTACATTTATAATCAGATAATTGCATGAATTACTTCTCAAAAGAATAAACTTTTCCACAAAGGCTCACCCTGCCCAGCATTGTCCAGGGCTTGCTCTTGAAAATTAATTAATTAATTAATTAATTGATAGAACATGAGTGGAGGGAGGGGCAGAGGGAGAGGGACAAGCAGATTCCCTGCTGAGCAGGGAGCCCAGTGCCAGGCTAGATCCCAGGACTCTGAGATAATGACCTGAGCAATGTCAGATGCTTAACTGTCTGAGCCACCCAGGTGCCCCTGTCCAGAATTTTTTTTTTAAAGAGTTTAGTAGCTGGGATCTAGGAAAGATGACTGTGGAAAGTAATGGATACAGCCGTAACTGTAAATTACAACTCAACAGTTTCAACTGCTACCCCAAACCCCATAAGTTCCCACCAAAATATGATAGGTAACCATAAAGGACCAAGAGCTCTTGATAGGTTAAGAAGGATTCTTTGGGTGTTGAAAATAGTACCAACGTAATAATCAGTGTAGTGCTGGTCAAAATCCTTTGTTACTTACTGTTATTCCTCTGAGGCTTCTGTACAAAACATTTCCCAGAAAAGAATAAACATTTTTTTCAGTCACATTGCTTTTTAAAAAGCCTGTTCTTCACCACCATCTGAAGGCATTCCAAGTGCTCTGGTAGTTGCCTTTTATTTATTTATTTTTTAATCTTTTTATGATTTTGAATCTTTTCCTTTTTACCTTTGCATTGGAATGGGCCCTTAATGAAGGTTTTTTTTGGTTTTGTTTTCTTGTTTTGTTTTGTTTGTTTGTAAATGTTTTCAGGTCTTTTTGATAACTGTTTTCAGTTAGTAGTTGGCTAAAAAATAGCCAACCTGATAGCTCAGATAGCTCAAGAGTGGGAATTAAATAATCTGCTTTTATGGTTGAGAAGCAACTAGAGAATGAAGCCATCCATGGAACAGACTAGAAGCATGACGACTTCTGGAGTGCCTGTTGATGAGGCAGAACTTTATAGGACTGGGGCCAGCCTTCTGTTCCTGAGCACAGTTCCCTTCGTTGCTAGAGCTGGAAACTGAGGGCTTCTTGTTCTTTCTCACATTTCCTCCAACTTGTTAGGGACAAAAACATTTTTTACAATAAACCATTGATATTACATAGTTGTAGATTTATGGAACAATTGCAGAGATAGTACAGAAAGTTCCTGTATTCCTTGTTAAAAAAGTTCCAATCTCCCTTGTTAATAGACCTCTTCCATTAGTTTGGTACGTTTGTCACAACCAATGAGCCAGAGTTGATTCATTGTTAGTAAAGTTCACATTTACTCAGATTTCCTTAGTTTTTGCCTAATGTTTTGTTCTGTTCCAGGATCTCATCCAGAATGCCATGTTAAATGTAGTTTTCACATCTCCTTCAGTTCATCTGGATTGTTCTGGTATCTCAGACATTGCTTGTTTTTTTCACAGTCTTAGGATAGTGACAATTAGGAGGAGTATTCCTTAGATACTTTGTAGCATAGCCTTCAGTTTGGCTTTGTCTGATTGTTTTTCTCATGAGGAGACCGGGGTTGTAGGTTTCTGGGTAGAAGGAAATAGAAGTAAAGTGGCATTTTCCCTGTACCCTATCCATATGTACATGCTGTTGACACAATTTATGCCTGTTGATGTTGACCGTGATCACCTAGCTTGCTGAGGTGGTTTTTTTAGGTTTCTTCCCTGGGAAGTAACAACGCCCTCACCCCCTACTCTTCCACATTGTACTCTTTGTAGGAAATTCACTATGGGCAGCCATATCTAAGGAGTAGGGAGTTACTCTCTCTCTTGCCTTGAGAGCGTGACATAACATTTCCTCTCCAGAACAATATGTGTTAGCAAGGAATTGAATTCCTAATTTGAGATAGTATGCTTCTCGACTTGGAAGATGGTTATGTACACTACCACTACACACATTTGAGTGTGGACACTGAAGTCAGAGCAGCCTGGATTGAATTCCAACCGTACTCCTTCCTAGCTGTGTGGCCTAGAGAAGTTACTTAAACCTGCTGTGCCTCAGTTTCCTCCTCCGTAGTAGGGGGCTCACTATGGGAATATAGTGAACATGAAATGAAGGAATCAATGCAACACTTAGCCCAATGCCGGGCAAACTGTAACCACTTAATAAATACTATTGAGATTGTATAGTAAACAAACGTGTGTGTGTGTGTGAGCCCCCGCAGAGGATAAAGATTTGTTATTAGAGAAGTTGTAGGTGTAGAGACTTGTGGACATCCTCAGGGTGGCATCTTGGCATCTTGGCCACTCTAGAGGTTGCTCCTTCTAGAGAGGAGGTCCCTGTTGCCTCTGAAGCTGGAGTTCCCAGTGAGGGTGTTGTGGTGCTTCCTCCTGCCTCTCAGGATCAGTGTTTCAAGCCAAATGAAGAACGTTAGTTTTCCTGAGGTGATGGGAGTGGGGAAAGGAAAGCGACCTGGGGTGTGGACATAACTCTGAACAGTTCGGCTGAGGAAGGAGCAAGGTGGGAAGCAGACATCTGTTAAAAGCTTTGTTTGCAGTATTTCTCAGGTGGAGACCTCCCCACCCATCCCCCACCCAGCCCCACCAGTTTCAGCGTCCCTGTGGGAAGTGACTTCCTGGTGAGGTAAAAACTGTGTAACCAGCTGCTTCCACAAAACAGATGCTCTGGCAGCTCAGGGGAGTGCTTGCGAGGTGGAAAATGGCTTCTGACTGCTTAATTTCGCTTCAAAAGCACACATATTTTCATGATTACTCCCCAGTGGTGTGTACCTGGAGGGTATCTGTGTGTTTGTGTGAGTGTGTGTATTTTTACCCTCATTCAGAAGAGAAGAGGGATGGGAGAGGGAAGGAAGAGGCGGGCACTCTGGGCAAAAGAAGGTGATGGTCATATGAATAACCTGCATCACATGCGGACAACAGAAACTCAACTCCAGTTGGTTTCAACAGTAAAGGATAGAGAATAAAGAAAAAAGTTTGTGTTGTACTCAGTTTTGGTTGGCTCGGGCAGCCTCAGACTGGGATCAGGGATGGGTTTATTTCAGTCTCTGGGCTCTGCCGGCCATAGCAGCAGCATTATCTGGATGCTGTCCACAGCCCAGGAGGTGGGAAGGGTGATGTGGGAGCAAGAACTTTCAGAGAACACCCGGTGGCTCAGTGTTCCAGACTGTGTCAGGTGCATCCTAGCTCCGTTATTTGTGCAGCTGGTCATTTTAAATGAATTGAGGTTCATGCTACAACTCTGAAGTCTGAGTGGAACCTTAAAAAATATTTTTAAACTATGGAAATTATCAATAATACACAAAGTAGAAGGAGTAGTGTAACATGCCCCCATGGATTCATTACCCAGCTTGGGTGGAACTTCTTATTAAAAATTTTTTTTTGCTTTTATTTGTTTCTAAAGATTTTTTTAGAGATATTTTTAGAGAGAGGGGGAGAGACAGACAGATAATGTGTGTGTGTGCTCATGCACATGAGTTGGGGAGGGCCAGAGGCGGGGGGAGAGAGAGAGAGAGAGAGAGAATGAATCTCAAGCAGACTCCCTGCTGACTGCAGAGCCTGCCTTGGGGCTCGATCTCACGACCCTGAGATCATGACCTGAGCTGAACCCAAGAGCTGGATGCTTAACTGAGCCACCCAGACACTCCTGGGTGGAACTTCTAAAAAATCATTGGTTCTTGATTTGGATAGGGAAGGCATGACTTCCTAGACTGAATCCAGGTTTGTTACCCAGAGGTGGTGAAATAAGAGCTTGAGAAGCTGACGAAACAGGTGAAGCCTGCTGCAGTGTCCATTGTACAGACAGTGAGGGAGGCCAGACCTATTAGATAGGTTCCGTGAGTGTGTTTAACAGTAACAAGGTGTGCTACAGAGGAAATGCACTGAGCATTCCCTTCTTGGTCTGTGTCTGCATTTTGCAGAAAGTTGACCAGTATTTTAGTTATAGGCGTAGCATCTTTGATCCATAATGTAACTGTATACAATCTGATGGATGCCTGTTATCCAGATATAATTACCAATTATGCCCATGTTCATTCTCAAAATTGATTTTGTTGGATGATAAGTTATATAGTCAACTGACCGATTGCTCCTGATAGAAGAGAGCCTCTTATCTGATTGGGTGAGTGTCCAGCTCTTTGTTATAACCCCAGCTTTACCTGGGGATTGCTGAACGCACCTGACTGCTGTGTGAAGGCCGGACTTGGGGAGAGTGATGGACGGGGGAAGGGAGCGTGGGAGCTGGAAACCTGTTGGGCCAGTTTAAAGGCATTCAAGTTCATATATGCTCAAAAACCATCCTGGTTGCACAAACATATTTGCAGGCTGACTTGGTACCACGGGACCCTGGTATATTCATCTTCCTCGTCATGGGGAATGGTTAATGATCGAGACCCCAGGTAGGCAAGCTGGAGCTCACAGGCCAAATTCTCATTTTTCTGCCTGTTCTGTAAAGAAAATGTTATTGGGACACATCCACACATATTTGTTTACATATTTTCCATGGCTTCTTTACGCTGAGACAGAGCCTGGAAATATTTTCTATCAGGTCGTTTAGAATGTTTACAGACTCCTATTCTAGAACAGAGCTCTCTGTTGGAAATGTAGGGGCTTGGTGGGTTAAGCCTGTGCCTTTGGCTTGGCTCAGGTCATGATCTCAGGGTCCAGGGCTCTCTGCTCAGCAGGGAGCCAATGTGGGGCTTGATCCCAGGATCGTGAGATCATAACCTGAGCCGAAGGCAGAGGCTTAACCCACTGAGCCACCCAGGTGCCCCTCACAATACCTTTTCAATTTACGTTCATGTATTATAGTATGCTCGATGAGACTTTGCTGAGAATTTTTCTTGTTGCTTCTCGAACGTTGCTGTTTTAGAAGAACTCAGTGCTGGAGTGTGAGTGGTGGTCCACCAGGCCCTCTCCCTGGATGATAAGCCACCATGCACCAGCTCTCAAGTTGTTCCTCCCTCAAGAGATTCAACAATGTCTACTTGCTATGGTTCTTCTGGGTCTGTCAGAATAATTGCCAGGTATTTGGAAAGTTAAAAGTTGCAGTTCTGGGTCTTTTGTACTACTCCTTCTAAGACATAACTGTCAGGTATGAAAAATCTGCAGTGGCTAGATCCATTTGTTGTATTAATCACTACCTTTCCCTGGGAGTTGATTTACGGTTCAGTGAGAAATTCTGAAAAATGCTTAGTGCAAACAAGACCATGTTCGTTCACGGAGAAAGATTGGAAGGTGGGTTTGAAGTAAAGAAAAATAATAGTTTCCAAGGCCTTTGGGCAAAAGTGTTTGGTCACTTCTCCTCCCATGAGTTTTCTGTGAGGAACATCAACCTGCTATTCGGTATATGGGTCTTAGAGCGTCTTACATAGGAGAGCAGGGGAGTGGTGTTAATTAACCCGGGGCAACTGACTATTAAAAGTATTTTTGGGTTAGTTTCAGATTCCCATTGTAGTTTGATGTTAGATGCATAAAGAATTAATGGCCCAGACTGCCTTTCTTTTTTTGTTAGGAAGATATGGACTTTGGGGGAGTGATCTGGGGTTAGTGGTTAGAACTAAGTTGGCACTCTCTCCACTGGGGCGTGAGCTCTGTCACCTTGAGTAACCCAATTTTGGGGGCAAGGAAGGTCATCTCAGGTTTTAGCTTTTAAGCTGCCAGACTTGGTTTGCTTTTAATTTTTCCTAAATGGTACTGGAATCTTCTTTATCCCAGTGGTACCTTGTGGTAGACCGAATTTGGCAACCTCTCTTACCAAGGGGTTAAAATAAATCTGTCTCATCAGTGTCTTTTTGTTTAAGAAGAGCTTAAAAGTGCTGATGGTTAGCTTTACTTCTTCATATGCTCATTTTTTATTTTTACTGTGGGAGTTACTTTTTCCCCCCTGTCTCTCCGCACCCCCCCCAAAAAATCCATTGATATGTCAAAAAGATGAAAAGATGTTATAAACATACTTTGACTTTTCTGTTTCTTTGCTTCCTTGCCCACTCCCCCCACCGCCCCGACTTTTAAAAATAGGTCTCATAGAATCAGGCATTTGCCAAAGCAGCAGTTTTGAAGCAGAAGGTTTTCCCCTTTCCTGATGTATCAGTGCTAACTCTTTTTCCTCCTTTGCAGACACAGACATTTTCCCTTTTGGGGTTGTAGTTTTATGATAGCACATTATGAAAGGTTTGAGGGGCTCTTTAGAATAAAGTTCTGTTGATAAATTTGCTGGTGATCTTGGCTCCCAGCTCCATTGGTGATGGGGAAACAGGTATTGGGAACTCACGGAGGCTGGACAGACCTGCATCATTCCTTGGCCAGCAATGCCAGGACTGATTGTCTTCATTGTAAAGGGACCATCTCTTGCTCTAAAGCGATGGTTTTCTACTGGGGGCAGTTTTATCTTCAGCCGGCCATTTGGCAATGTCCGGAGACTCTTTTGGTTGTTGCAAGAGGACTGGAGTGACCAGCATCTAATTAATAGAAGCCAGAAATGCTACTAAAACATCTTCTAATGCACAGGGCCGCCTCCTACCAACAACAAATTCTCGGCTCAAAATGCCAGTGGTGATGAAGTTGAGAAACCCAGGTATAAGGGATGCTTTCTAGGATGGAGCCGTGGCCTGTGTGTGCCTTTCTCTCTTGTTTTTGAAAACATGCCAACCAATGAAAAGCCACCAAATATATTCATAATAAATTGTCTCAAAGAAAATCCCAGGTCTATTTCTTCTGCAAAAAAGAAAGGGAAAAAAAACATCAAAGTGGCCCCATGGTATGAGTTGCCCACTGATGATATTCCCTCAGAGGACTGTTTTCTGGGTTAGGGTAATTAACAGAGCCCAGAAGGTTGTGAAGTCTAAGCTAAAGGGTGTCAGAGATTCATTCCCCAGATGGGCCACCCCGCTGGGAAGTATGACGGTATAAACTGCAATTAAATTTCATGTTGTATTTACTTTTTGATGAGAGGAAAAGAAAGGAATGCTCTTTAGTCATTCTTACCAGAGAGAAACTCATATTTTTCACTTTAATGTGATTTTTTATGAAGGGTAGATGCCGGATAGTGAAAAGAGGGGGAAGTGATTTTACAAATCTTGTGCTTTGCAAACTATGACGTGACCTTTTATATTTATATTGTGGATTGTGTTTTCTATTAAGCCGTCGATCATATTTTCTCTTTGCCATTTAAAAATGAAAATGCGGACCCTTTTGCCGATTTTAGGACATGGTGACAAAATTTGGTATGATGATGGCCAAGGTGCTGGGCCAGGCCTTTGGAGCTAATTTCTTTTGAATTGACAGGTATCAAGGGCACTACATACAGTTCTGTGTGCCCAGGTCTCTGCTGGAGATTGTGCACCGTTTTTAGCCTGAGCTTAATGGGATGGGGTCACTGAGATGATCCTCGAGCGTTAGCATTTTGGTCTTTCAGAGTGGAGGGTGGGAGCTAGAGAGGATCCAGTTCTATCAAGCATGCCGGGTTCAATACTCTTAGAATAGGCTTCATGGGCCCTACTGGTGTTGACAAGAAACAGAGTTGGGTTTCTGAATTCAGTGACACCACTCCTCTGTGGGTGTGAGTGCATCCAGGCAGTTTCTCTCTGGAATAATCTAAGGGTATTTGCAGTGGACGGGTTAAAAACCTTGCTTCACCCACCCACCTCATCGAAGTCCTAAATACATCTGCCCCATTCTCTCTGTGACTCATTTTAGATGCAACTAGTGGAAAATTGAATTTAATGATTAAGTCCTCTTGATTTCTGAGTCGTGGAAATTCTTGTGATTTTTGCACTTCTGGATTTGCAGTGCATCTTAATGAAAATCCTTCTTTCTTCCTAAATTAGAAATGTGATAGAGTTGTTGGCGGGGTTGTGCTGGTTAGGTCTGTGGGCAAACGAAGGAAAAGGAAGTGACAAAATAGGTTCTGAGAGGCTGAATCTCACAGAGTAGTAATTATTCTTTAAATACTAGAATAGAGTTTTACCTCTTAGAAGCCTCATAAAACCAGCGTCCACCATCTATCTGATTTCGCTGTTGATGTAATTTTAGGAAATCAAATGAACCGCGATGGAAATTAGGTTTCATCCTCAGTGGCTTGTGTACCCCTCTAAGTTCTATTAGATTTAATAGGAGTTTTGCAGGTGGAAACACAGCAGGACTAAAGCTTTTATCACTCCAGAGAGCAGGCCTTTCATAAACAGAGAATATAAAATCATGCCTTTTATCTTGCCGTTTAAAAATTCTTCATTTTCTGCACCCACGTTATTTATCACATGCATGGAGAGGACAATCCAGGATATTGTATTTTGAAAAAGGGAAAGAGAAGCCATTCAGATTCCTATTAAAATGAATCGCACGAGCTGTACATCACTTTCTAATTTCTGAGACTACTTGTAAATCATAGGGAGAGAGGGCATTGTACCATTGGTCAGGGGAAAAATGGGAAATTTAATAGTTTGTCAAAGATTAATAAGAAAGGATTACCACTTGGAGAGACCCTGATTTGTTGAGCAAGTAGGTTTTGAAGTTCATCAAGCTTGTAAGCAGATGGGGAGACTCTAATTAAAGTTACTTGTCATTGCTCAGGTTTGCTTCTGCTCTGTCCCTGGGACAGAAGAGTATGCAATGCCAGCGACATTGTCAAAAGTTAGATTTGACCTTGAGAGCTGTGTGTTGTTCTTTCATGCTCTCTCTATCCCCCTTTCATCATCTGGGTGCTGATGAATATCTTTTCATGTGGTCTGTTCTATGTCTCGATCAGTATAAATTCCAGGAGTCAATTTTATTTGATTCAGTTATGGTGCACTATTTTATGTTTTAATTAATTTTTTAGCTGACACAGAGTGAAGTTGAAATAGTCGAAGACTGACAGGAAAGAAAGAAGGGGCGTGTGTGTGCATACACATGCATGTGTGTGTAAATACCATATTGATAACAGAATTATGTGTGTTTGTGTATGTGTGCATTTATTTTTGAATGTTATCAGGATGATATTTACCCTTTCACACTCTGAGCTGCATAGGGAGACTATTTATGCATTCCTTCTGAGCAAAGCCCTTTCTTTCCTTTTTGTTCCGGCCAGAATCCCGGAGAATGACTTTATCTGGGAGGCCACATTTTTGATCTCATGTAGAGCTAGGAGCACTCTGACATATGGTTCAACAAAGGCACCGAGGCTCAGGCATCCAGCACGTGTGGTGCTCCTGTTAACACCTGTTTATCAGATTATTGGAAGGCAAGCTGCTTTCCTCTGAAGGTGCCTCCAACTTCCGGAGTATATGTAATCCTGCTTGGGTACAGTCCTGATAGCATCATATAAACCGAACTCTCAATAGACACTGCTCAATGGGTTCTTTTGGATCAGGGCTTTTGTGTGGATGTAACCAAATATGGAGGAGACTTAACATCCACAGTCTGGAGCTTTTCAAAATTGTAGTTGTTGGAGACGAAAGCCAGAAATGATGACAAAAATCCTTCTTTCTTTTATTTTTTTTGCATGGTTATATTTTAAACGGGTGAGTTACTGAAGTGTTAACAGTTGAGGTATGGAAAAGACTGGAATCCAAGGGTTCTCAAATCTTGCAGTTCATTGGAAACCCCAGGGACCTTAGTAAATGGCTCCCATCCCTATTCCATAACTGTGAAATCTGTTTATTTCAAGCACCCCAGGTAATTCTTATGCAAATGGTCCCTTAGTCCAGTTTGAGAATCCCTAAAATAGATTATCAACCTCATCATAACCTTCCCAGGCAGGAATTGATTTCTTTGGACATAAGTCATTTAAATTCTGTAAGGTGATTTTGGATCTTAAAGCAGATCTAATTATGTAAGATAGACCATCCTTTTTGTAAAGCACATACAGATTTTTAGTTAAGACCTAAAATCTTTGGGATGTATAGTCCACTGGGCACAGATCTGCTGCCCTAGATAATACTGAATTAAACTCCTCCCTCTCCTGCCCTCCCCCACAAAAATTGGCCAGGGTATCCCAGTGAAGGTTATTCTCAAAACCAAGCCTGTTGTTCAAATCTGGCAGTAAATAAGGCTTTTAAACTTGGGTCCACTTCTAATGGAGCCTTTTGATCCATATGCTTTAGAGTTAGACCTTTTGTATTTTAGCTGATGAAAACTGAGGTATAATATAACATTAAACATTTTTTTATTATTTCTTTCTGGACCTCTTGGATTTGAATCTCGTTTTGCTACCTATGAGGCATGTGACCTTATACAGGCGACTCCTTGTTGCTATACTTTGGTGTGTAACCTCTAAAGCGAGGGTACTAGAATTCATAAAGTTATCACAAGACAAACTGAAGGAGTGTGCAAAGTGTTGGCTCGCCATCTTCCACGTAGCAGAGGCTCAGTAACAGTTGTGTCTTATCGTTGTCATAGGGGTCGGGAACTTACAAAATGACTGAGTGGCAGCTCTTACCTTGGTCAAGCGCCTGCAGCCTCAAATTTGGTTTAAGGTGTAATTAAATTACCGTAGTACAAGCAGGGAAGGACTGAAGGCTATGAGGGAAGAAGGGAAAATGATTTGCAAGTTTTTCAGAGGAGAAGGTGATAGCTTAAGACTTTCTGCTGCATCTTGATAGGAAACATTGCATCCCTTGTGAAGTGGCTTTTTGAGCTGAGCCTGGGGGGGAGCTTAAAGGAATGGGGCCTAAAGAAGAGCCCACTGGAAGAGGAAGTGTTGTGGAGTAAAATAGTGCCTGACACACAAAGGGCACTCAAGAAATAATGGTTGAAAAGCCTGGGGTTTCATGGAGAGCAACTGACATGCGAATTCTGGTTCTGTTATCTTTTATAAAGTGGGCACATTGACATCGAGCACTCGAGGCTGCATGAAGTGGGTGGATGCTCTATGTAGTTTGCCTAACAGGATATTTGGCATGTTGCGAGCACCCAAATACCAGGGGCTAGTGTGTCATTCTTCCCTCCTGGTATGAAGAGGAATAGAAAGACATCAGCTGGCAATATAAATGTGCACCCGATGATGAAGACATTTCAGCACTGAGCTAAGGAGTTGGGATTTTATTCGCTTGACAGGTGGGAGCCATCGAAGCTTTTTGATCCAGGTGTGCAGACATTGAAGGTGTCTCCTCTCCTGATTTCAAAACAATGCCTCAGAAAATAGCAGAGAAAGAAGTTTCTCTCCATACTTCTCTGTGTCAGGGAGTTAGACCTTTTCCAGAAGCTCCATTACACACTTAACCTTGAGTCCCTTTGCTTGGCATTGGATCCCAGGCCCCTTCCATAGCGGTGTGTGTCTGGAAACGTGGTCAGCCTGTTGTGTCTCTGTAGCTGGAAGACTGCTGTCTGTGTGCATGGGAATGGCCCCTGGAGGGTAGGGCCAGGCAACCAGCAATGTCTGTCACTGGGAGTTTAATGGCATGTTGGAGCCCAGAGTGTACTCACTAGGGGGCACAGGAAATAATAAGAAAAATACCCCGCCACAGAAAGCGGAGGAAGAGGTAAAGGTGTGTGTAAAAAGCTGTTAAATTCAGTTGTAGACCTAACATGAGTTCCGGGTGCAAGTGATCACTTCCAAGAAGATGTGTGATCCACAGGCAAGAGAAATTTAGGATTAGACTCCAAGGATGGAAGTACTGACCTGGGAATCATTTGCTTGAAAGGTTGCAAAGGACCCCTGCGATTCCCTGTGAGCCAGTGCCAAGGGAGGCCTCATTTAACATGGTTACAACCTCCCCTCCAGCCTCCATCTCCTCTAAGGCATGTGACCTCCATAAAAACAGCCATGTGCTTGTTACACATGCCCAGCTGGAAGACCAGTTCCTGTGTGGCTGCCCACCCCCACCCCCACTCCCACCTGTTCTGGGCAAATTTCTCCTCTCAACTCTATCAGTATAGAAATTCCATCTCCACTGTGGCCACTCCACTGGCCAGTGACAGTCCTCGTTGGCCTGTTGCTTCCCTGTGATGGCGATTGGGAGACTCAGCAGCAGGGCAGGTGTGATATACGCTCCCCGGAATTGCCCTCAAGCCCCTTGGCTGTGAATCTCTGCTTTGCCTCCAGGTGGTGGACACCTTTCTGCCCCATTGACTTTGGGCTGGGCTCCGTGATTCTCTTTGGTTGGTAGAACGTGGTAGAAGTTCGTGAGGGGAGGGCTTGAACGTGCTCGCCTGGTTTTTACTTAGCCTTTCTGCTCCGCCACCTGCCTTGAGAACAGCATGTCCCAGGTTCCCTGGCAGCTTCTGGTCGCAGAATGAGGGCTGTGTGGGCAGCATCCTGGCCCCAGTCTGCAATTTCTGCTCAGTCATCCCGCACACCTGAGCCCTTATTGTTACCCACCACCAGAATGCTTTTACTCTTTTTTTTCCCCTTGGTCACAGAGTTTTTAGCAGAATCTGACCTATTCAGCTGCCACATGGACTTACATATCTGTTCTTTGTCCAGAAAAGTGAGGAGCTAGAGTGGTCAGCAGCGTGGGAAACAAATCCATGCCTCTCGGGGGCACGTCATCTCCATTTGACCAACGCTGAATTCCAGTGAAGTGCCCTGTTCCATCATGTCTGCTTTAGTGTTATAAAATGATACGCTTTTTCACAAAACACAACCTGGGCTTGCATATTCTGATTAATAAAGTCAGTAGGCATTATTAGACTTAATTTAAAGGTGTAATCAGCTGTGTCAGTCACATAAGGAAAAAACTGTACCATGGACCTTTTCCAAATTCCCGGAGGCTTAAAAAATAAAAACTCCCCGAAGAGTGCTGACAGCACACCTTGCCTACTATTAGAGCTCAGGCTTTGTTTTGTTCCCCTGTCGGTGCCAGAATATCATTAGGTTACAAATCAGATCTAACGGTTCAGATTATTGTTCATCTTGAGCTCTGTGCTTTTTCTCCATTAGTTGTGACATAACAGAAATAATTTAATTTATTTGTGGCCCCGTCTTCAAAAAAAGCTTTTATTTGTGCTTGGGATGTATTGGGGTAAAACTATGAGTTTATCCTCAGTGTTTCAGGAGGTAAAATTTTTGGATATAACAGGTTTTGAAATATATGTGCTTTTGCAGGGTAAAGAGTAGCTTGTACCATGATGCAGCACATCCTTGCTGCAAAGAACGGATTTTTCTGGCAGCTTCTTTTTGGTAGCTTTAGTTTTGTTTTTGTTTTTGTTTTTTTTTAAAGTGTGTCCTAACTGTAATTTTAGGTTTACCATCTCAAAGGTAAGTGAGCTGCAGTCCTGACATGTATTCATTCGTTCAACTTTGTCAATGCATCTGTCAGCCATTCAACAAATATTTGTTCTCCTCCTTCATTTGAGGGCATGATCAGTTTTCCTTTCATACGTGATCATCTTTCATACAAGGTTGGGGATTATTCAACATGGGTATGTACATTTGACAATACGGTGTAAACCCACCAGTATAAAGTCAGATTTATTTCAGATTTGTCAGGTTAAATATTCTAAGTTCCCACACAATGCCTTGGTTAGCTGCTTTTTCTACAGGAGGAACGGAGGATTATTCTAACCAAATGTGTATGCCTTTGTAAGTGCTATACTCTTAGGACCCCTTTGATACCCACCCACGGTAGACCTCAGTTGTCCTCTGCTTTGGGCCAGCCCTGAATTAAATCTGGTGTTGTGAATGGGAGTGTAGGAAGTATTTGAGGGCGTTTTGGCAGATTAAAAGAAACGCTGTGAACAACTGTTTTGCTGGTTTGATGAATATTTAATGTGCACCTACTGGTGGAGGCTGCTGTATTCATTTAAATGTGCATACCTGTCTTAGGGTCTTAAATGCCCCTTGCTTCATGGGAACATTTAAATTTTAAATCCTATAAGCAGTTCTCTTACTTGCAATGAATAATAGCCTAGATTACCTTAAATAGATTTCTATCCATTATTGTTTAGCAAAGACCAGGGTCCTGAGAAACTAGGACAGGTCAGTGAGATAGAACATAGTAAAAATCCAGCATGAGGAGGTATTGGGTGGGGGTTAGTGGCAGAGTATGGTGTCCAAGGCATTAAGCAGGGTGAGGAAAATAAGAACTCAAGTCTCTGTGTGTAATTGTAGTGGTTTGTTTATCAGCCATCAGGGTTTGAAGAGTTCTGGATGCCTTTAATGTAATAGTAATAGTTGAGTTGTAGTTGCAATATTAATCGTCATTTATTGAATGCAAAACGGATTCCTGGCCTAGAGCTGTCCTCTTTACATGGACACGGTCTTCCAGTGAAGGGGCTGTTAAATTCTCTTCTAACAAAAGAAGGAGAGTGGTTTCTTTATGTCCCAAGCATTTATGTAGTGTTTTAATATATGCCAAGCATTCTTCTAAGTGCCTTTCAGTTGTCACTTGAATCCTTACATAAATCTTATGAGAGATTATTTTTATAGATGAAGAAATTGAGGTTGAGAAAGTTAAGGGACTTGTCTGAAGTCCCAGTTAGTAAGTAGTGGAGTGGGATTTGAATTTGGGCCCCCTGGTTTTAGAGTGGGCTCCTTCACTGTTCCCAGTAATCACTGGCCCATCATAGTCACGGCCCTGGGATACACTCTGGAACCATTTTGCTTAGGAGCTTGTGTTTAGTAGCCATTACATTATTCTACTTCTTGTGTGAAAGAACAGATTCAAGGACAGGCTTTGTTTCTTGTTAACAGAGAGCAAATCTGAAATTGGCCAGGTAACTGTTTGGTGGTAACTTGCTTTTCTGCGGGTTGACTTGCTGTTTTTTGGCCTCAGTCTAATAGTCCCATATATGTTTTCCACTTGTTTATTTGTTTTATAATTTAAGATCTGCTTTTAAGGTCTTCTCATACCTCAGGGAACTACATGGAAGGCTGCTTAAAATTCCTTAACTTAGCATATAGCTACCTATGTCTAGTCTTTATGGATAAGCAAAAGGAGAAGGAACATATGTAAAAACTTAGGTGTCATTACAGGGTATCTCTTTTGTGTTCTACCTCCATCTCTGTCTCTCTCTCTCTCTCTCCTTTTTTTTTTTTTTTTTTCTTTTTAAAGTAGGCTTCAAGCCCAGCATGGAACCCAACACAGGGCTTGAACTCATGACCCCAAGATTAAGACCTGAGCTGAGATCAAGAGTTGGCCATTCAACCGACTGAGCCACCCAGGCACCCCTTCTCTTTTGTTTTTATTTTATGTAGGATGACTGTGAGGGGCTTGGGAAAATAGATTTCATTACATGACTGCTTTGTGCGGAGTATGTTGTTGCTAAGTGCTTTGCATATCTTATCTCATTTACTCTGGGCAGCAACTCTGTCAAGGAACTATAGCTTTTAGTTCTACTATATATATGAAAATGCCAAGCCTTAGGGTGGACAAAGGAGAAATGGAATTCAAACTCTTACCCTCCTAAATCCAATTCTGGTACTCTTTTTCCTCGGGAGGTTTGCCTCAGTTTCGGTTCTGTGTGACCTGCCTGCTAGTTTGGTCCTTAATGGCTGCTGGTTTCTCAGATTTAGTTTTGTTTATTATTAAAAGAAATCCCATTGTTTCATTTGGCTGGCTGTAATCTTGTTTCCAAAGCAGCCTAGAGGTAGCATACATTACAATGGGGATCACCATTTCCCAGTGTCATCTCTCATTTGAGCTAATAGAAGAACACGAGCTTATATTGGCAAGATTGTAGGGACCCAGATGATGGGGTTTCATTGTTTTACTGAGCAAAAATAGTTTATCCGTTCTCTATTGCCAGTGCTTATTGAGAACCATATTGCTCTATGGTGTCAGTCATTACCAGGCAAGATGAAAGATACCGTGACTGTTTATTAGGTTAAGGGAGATCCATGCATCCATCCAACAAATATTTATAAAGCTCGTATTACATGCTGGCACTCTTATAGGCACTGGGATACAACCGTGTGCAAAGCAGATCAGGTTCCTATTTTGGCTTAGAAAAGTAACTAGAGTTGGGGAATTCGAGAATGGACCTCTCATTATTTTAGTTTTATTTACTCAAAGGCTATTTTATTTCATAAAAGCACTGGTTATTAACTGTTTGAACCCCTGAAAACATCACTGCCACGGGAGATTTTTTAGTAGCAGAACTGAGGCCTTTGGTTTGCTGAGTGTTCCTTGCCCATTGAATAAGCTCTTTGAAGTTGGCTGTGAAATCTGAAGGA